>NC_057812.1:57381011-57524034 GCF_018294505.1 Triticum aestivum
TCGTCTTCATGATCATGCCCTTCGTCTTGATCTTCCTCATCATCATGTACGACATCTTCTACATGATAACTGTGTACAGCATCACCGTCATGATCATGTCCTGCATATTCTTCGTCTTCTCGCCCGCCCTCGCCGCGGTTGTACTTGTATTGTTGCCCTTCCTCATTTCTTGCCCGGCCCCGGCCATGGACGACTTCATAGTCATCTTCATCACCTTGCCACCGATAGCCATCCATGAAACCACGCAAGAGCAGGTGGTCCCGCACCTGCCCGGAATCCGGGTCCGCAATAAGGCTCTTTAGCTTGCATCTTCGACACGGCCATCTTATCTCCGTCTCGTTCTTTTGAAGCATCTCGGCCTTCGCGGAGCTCAAAAACCTATTCACGACGCCTTCAGTCATCGTGCGGACCATGGTCGCCTGCGGGGTAGAGCAAAATGATATTTTAGAACCAAGAATTTTTTTGGCATGACCTTCCCTAAAAATAGGACCAAAAAGAATGCATAGTGCCAAAATTCTCGCCCAAACGGAAATGAATCAAAACATTCCGGCAAAATATTGGCAACTATCACATTTCAAATACCGGTACCTTCAAACACAAACATATATGCAACACCACAAACACATGCAACACCACAAACATACATAGATCTAGCTAGGTCACAAGAAGTGCATGTGCACGTTGTTGGAGCGAGCTAGGGAGAAAAAAAGTAGATCTACATCATGAAGATAGCTTTCCCCTTACTTATCTATCAAAAAAAGGTAATTTCACCACTTAATTTTGATGAATCTATGGTGGAAATGAGGTGAGGAGGAGGAGGTAGCCGAAAGCTTGGAGAAGGAGGTGGAGGGAATGAAGTGGGGAAAATGAGTGGGTAGGTGTGGGGCTGTCCAAAATATCTTGTTGGGGTCCCAGGTTACTAATGGCGCACCACAAGGAAATGCGCCATTAGTAACCCTGGTTACTAATTGCGCACCTGCAGGTGGTGCGCCATTAGAAGTTTTGCAAAAAAGTAAAAAATATAAATATATATACTAATGGCGCACCGTGTAATAGTGCGCCATTACTAGTTTAAACTAGTAGTGGCGCACCCTGTTTCTGGTGCGCCATTAGTGTCTTCCACACTAATGGCGCATCACCAACAGGTGCGCCATTAGTATATAGTAGTGGCGCACTACTTCCCTGGTGCGCCATTAGTATCAATCCTATCTATAGCCCTTTTCCTAGTAGTGAAAGTTTTAATGAGTTAAAGATACGTTTGACAACCGCACCTGTATTGACTCTCCCAGACATTTACCACAGTTTTGAGGTGTATTGTGACGCCTCCAGGCAAGGCATTGGCTGCGTACTTATGCAAGATAGCAAGGTTGTGGCATATGCATCACGACAACTACGACCCCACGAGGGAAATTACCCTACTCATGATTTGGAATTGGCTGCGGTGGTTCATGCGTTAAAAATTTGGAGACACTATCTCATTGGAAAAAAGTGCCAAATTTTTACCGACCACAAGAGTCTCAAATACATATTTACTCAGCCAGACCTAAATCTTCGTCAGCGAAGATGGCTAGAGTTGGTCAAGGATTATGACCTTGGAATAAATTACCACCCGGGTAAGGCCAACATGGTTGCAGATGCACTCAGTCGAAAGCCCATCAGCTTAAATGTCATCTTGAGATCATTGCCTCCCGAACTCCAAGAGGAGATCGCTCAGCTCAACCTGATCATAGTGGATGCTAGCCTCGCTAATATTTTGGAAGTTACTCCCACACTTGAGATAGAGATCCGCAAGGCCAAGTCCACAGACGCCAAGCTACAAAGACATGCCAAGAGCCAGATGGCAGATCAGGCCCCTGATTTCTCCAAGGACAAATTCGGTACCCTCCGATTCCGTGGACGAATTTGTGTGCCCAATCAACCAGACTTGAAGAAAAAAATCCTGGAGGTACGAAAATGTATTAGGATCTTAGACAAATATTCTGGTTGGATGGAATGAAGAAAGACATTGCCTATTTCGTAGCCTGTTGCGACATATGCAACAAGGTGAAGGCAGAGCATCAGAAGCCAGCCGGACTCCTCCAACCGCTACCGGTTTCATAGTGGAAATGGGATGACGTTTGTATGGATTTCATTACGGGATTGCCTAAGACTCAGCGAGGCAAGGATGAAATCTGGGTTATAGTGGATACCCTAACCAAGGTCGATCACTTCATTCCCATGAGCACCAGATACAGGGCAAATGAACTTGCACAGCTGTATGTATCCAGAATAGTCAGTCTGCATGGAGTACCCCGAACTATCACTTCCGACCGAGGTTCCTTGTTTACCTCCGTTTTTTGGTCCCGTCTCCATCAAGCCTTGGGGACAGCTCTGAAATATAGTACTGCTTATCACCCTCAGACAGATGGACAGAAAGAGCGGGTAAATCAAATACACGAAGATATGTTGCAATCCTATGTGCTAGCCAAAGGGGCTAAATGGGAAGATTGCTTGCCAGCATATGCCGAGTTTTCTTATAACAACAGTTTCTAGACCAGCCTAAATATGTCACCATATGAAGCTCTGTATGGTCGTAAGTGCCGCACTCCTTTAAATTGGTCTCAAACTGGAGATAGCCGTATCTTCGGAACAGATCTCATGATGGAAGCTGAGAAACAAGTTACGGAAACCAGATACAGATTGCAATTGGCAAAATCTCGACAGAAGAGTTATTATGATGCAAAGCATCGACATGTCAGTTTTGAACCCGGAGAACACGTATACCTCCGAGTCACTCCTATGAAAGGAGTCAAGAGATTTCAGACTCGTGGAAAGCTGGCACCCAGATTTATTGGTCCATTCCCTATTATGTCTCGAGTGGGTACTGTTGCATATCAACTGGAACTACCCCCTGAATTGGCAGACGTGCACAACGTGTTCCATGTTTTGCAATTGAGACGATGCATATCCCCGCCTGAGAAAAGGACTACTATGGCTGAGATAGAGTTGACAAAAGATTTAACTTATGAAGAGAGGCCATTTAAAATTTCGGATCAGATGGAAAGGGTCACTCGTAGTAAAGTCAGAAAATTTTACAAGGTTCAGTGGGAGCATCACACAGAATCAGAAGCGACTTGAGAGCGGGAAGAATTCTTCAGGGATCAGTATCCAAAGTGGTTTTCCAAGCAACCGAATCTCGAGGACGAGATTCATTCTAAGTGGGGGAGGTTTGTGACAGCCTGGTTTTTTCCCTCTCTTATTTGATTGATCTCCATTTGAAAATTTTCTGAAACTTGGAGTTCTTGAATCTTTTCATATGGACTTGAACACTTGGGCATCCTTGGCTTTCACCCAAGTGCTCCACTTCCCTCCTAAATCATCATTTCTCTTCTGATCCACCCCCAAAATAATCTTTGGAATATTTTTATTAAATGAAAAATATTCATTTTCTCTCAAAAACCCTAGCCAGATCAGTTTGCTTCAAAGCAACCCTAATTTTTATGGCTCAGAAAAATCTGAGATAATTCAAAAATATTCTGTGAACCCTAGGGCACCTCCCTGAGCAAAAATATTTAATCACTTTTTGGAATATTTTTGCTACAAAAAATATTTTTTGTTCTCGATAGAAATGGGGGTTTCTACAGCAACTACCATTTTACTTGATCCTTTTGACCTGAACTTTCTTGTGCATCTTTACCTTAGTAACTCATGACTAGCCTCCAAAGCACAACCTCTAACTCCCAGCCGTTTGACCACAGTAACTATGCAAAGTTACTAATCAGAAACTTACCTCGCTTGTAAAAACCTCTCTACTGCACCTGGATCCAAACCAAATCGTGGTAACACTCAAAACTACCACGAACAACATGCCAGACATGAAGTTTATGCTTAGATCAGCCTGATGTCATAGTTCACGCAGTGACCAGGTTCGTTCAGGGGTGTTGGCATGCGTGTCGACACGCTCTGAGTGCCGCCGAGCGCTCTGTTCGTGCATGCTCGCTTCCCTCGCCTACCCGAGCATGCCAAACCGCGCCACCATCTTCGTCTCAACGCCATTAACCTCCCTTTGGCGCTCGCCGACGTCGAAGCTCGCCGCAGCGAGCACGGGCAAGGTCGGGCCAGCCCAACAGTGCAGAGCGCACTCTGCTCGTCGCCTTCCCCTCGATCTTGTGCTCGTCTCCGTCCGCCCACAGTTGCCGCGTGACCTACGTCGCCTTCTCCCCCTCTCACTTAGTCGCTCTCCACCGGGCGCTGTGGACAGGTGTCCACCGGCAGAGCCCGAAACCCCCCTCGTCGCTCGCCTATAAATGGACCCACCCCCAGCCTCCTCGAGAACCATCCAGCACTCCCACACACTCCACAATCGCGTAGGAAGCCGGAGCCCGGCCGGGTAGGCCTCGGGCCGCCGTCCCCGAGCTCGAGCTTGCCGGTGATCCCCTCTGGTCGCCTCGGTAGCTCCAGCCCCTCCCAGGCCTGGGCGACCCCTCCAGGGCCTCCGCCTCTCTCCGGTGACGCCGTCTCGCCCGCTTGGAGCTCCAGGAGTGGCCTCCGTTTGCCATCTTCCTCAACTCCGGCAACCACCGTGTTCTGCCTCAGCTTGCGAGCTGGATTCCGACCCCGTCCGACCACCCCTAGCCATGCTATGGGTGCGGGCAGGTGCGCCACCGTCCTCTCTCTAAATCCCTCCCTCTCATTTTGGCCAAGAAGCCCTCGTCGCTGGCAAGAGCTCCCGCGAAGCCGCGGCCTCCTTTGTTTCCTTCTCCCCCTTCCCCCACCTGACTAGCGGGGCCCACTAGTCAGCTACTTTGTACACGCGCGAAGCGGTACGAGTGGTGGCACCCTTTGGTTTTACGCCTTCGATGTCACCCCCCTCAGCTGTTTAATTAAATTCAAAATCATTTAAATTCCAGAGAGCTTCAAACAGTTATAACTCTTCAACAATAAGTCCAAATGAATTGATTCTTTTTGCATTGTGTTCTTTGAAAAGAAATCTAGTAGATCACCAAATATGAGATTTTTCTGAGTTGTTTAGAATTTCTGGTGATTTTCAGAAGTGTTCTTGATATTTGCTTTTTGTGTTTATATTTATTTTCAGAGGGTGAGGCTTGTCTTGAGGATCACCAGAAGGCTTGTGAACCTCATCTGCACTAAGGCATGCCACAGCAACATTTTCATGGTGTCATTTCAATATTTGTGATTTTCTTACATGAATTAAATGATTAATCCATGCATTTAAATAACTATGGTGTTATTTTTATTCTTTAAATGTTTGTGAGTATTATGCTTGATTTACAGAATGTTGAAATTAGTTTAGGTTGGGAGAGCCAAGATAAGATTTATTTGGGGTGACGATAGTAATGATTTTGTTATGCATGTTAGTAATTATTTAAAGTTATTCTCTTGCCTTAAATAAAATGATAAGAATTTGCTAAGAAAATATTTTGTTAAGTACTTGTTTAGTCATTTTACTTGACTTGCAGAAGGTTTGAACCAAACTTGGATGGGAAAGAAATTAGGAATTGTTTGTGGGAAAATCCTTATTATTCACGTGAGAAATTAATCAGAGTTGCATTCTTGCATGAGAAAAGTGTAAAACTTGCTACAAAATATTATGGTTAATATGTGAGTTATATTGATCAGCAAAGTAATATGAGTTGTTGATGTTTATGCTTAGTGTGTATACGGATGACAATCGGTCTTTTTCAATATTAAGTGATGCATGTATAGTTTTGCATCTCATGGCATGCTATGACACCGGTCATTTTCATCTTAAGTTGAAACTGATAATAACTCAACTTGAATATAATGTTGACTGGGTCATGGTGCCGCTGAACCGAGTTTTTCCCAGTGCGGCCACCTTTACCTTTTTGGGAAGGCCTTGATCCGGTCCATTGACATTGCCTCTGGTCGGTGCCTCCAACTAGGGAAGGTTGTGTCGTGCTCACCCTGGCCCGGTAAGCAGGCATAACCTTGTGTGCCCATTGTTGAGATTATGGTACCGGGTCACCGAGTGGGATTGTTTTGGCCACGACGGTGGTCGGTGTGTCTTTGGTAGACACGGGGCCACCCAGGACTAGCCCATTGGGGATTCGGTCGGAGTGGCCGGGAGAGTGTCACGGCAATGGAAGGGTTTTGTCGGAATGTTGTTGATCCACCCGAATGGGAGTGCGAGGCCATGGGTTCCATGGTGTGTTTACAGTGTGCTACCTTTGCAGAGTGTATAATCTATTGATAGTTGTAAGTGCATCTAGTGCCACCCCTAGTTGGTTTTGGAGTATTGACGACAAACCTAGTTGAGGACTAATGTGTTTGTGAGAATTGCAGGATAACACAGGTAGAAGTCCCTCGTTGATTAGGTTTTCCTACCAGAGATGACCCCTAAAAATGTATGAAGACATTGATGTCAAAGGTGGTATGACAAGAGAAGACATCGCATGAAGCCTATGGAGCTCGAAGACTTAGATCTTTCGTAGTTCTTTTTCTTCTTTGTTGAGTCATAGGAACCGCCGTACTGTTAAGTGGGGTCCAAGTGAACCAGTCAGAATGACTGAAGTGATGCTTAACCAAAATCTTGTCCAGAGTCGGACAAGTCAGCTTTGCTTGTAGACCAAGTAAAGTTTCCATGTGTGTTTGAAATCTGACCGTTGGAACACGTGTCAGTTCCTTAGTGACCCAGGGTCATTTCGGACAAATCAGGTCGGGTTGCCTAGTGGCTATAAATAGCCCACCCCCTACAACCATAAACGGTTGGCTGCTCAGAGTTAGTGTACGGCTTTTGTCGTTTGAGAGCAACCCACCTCGAAGCCTTTGAGAGAGAATTCCTTGCGATGATAAAGCCCTAACCAGCCAGAGCCAAAGAGTGTTAGGCATCACTTAAGTCTTCTTGTCTGTGTGATCTGAAGACATATTACACTTGAGGACTGTGAATCCTCCAGCCGGTTAGGCGTCGCGTTCTGAGCATCCAAGAGACATTGTGGATCGCCGGTGAACGAAGTCTGTGAAGGTTTGGGAGTCTGCCTTGAAGACTTACCAGAGTGATTGGGCGAGGTCTGTGTGACCTTAGCTCAAGGGGAATACGGTGAGGACTGGGTGTCCTGAGCTACGTGTTCAGGACTGGGTGTCCGGGATTGTGCGTCCTCAGGTTTAAATACCTAGCCGCCCTAAGCAGACATACAGTTGTCACAGCAACTGGAACAGGTCCAACAAATTATTGTCTTCAACGAGTCACTGGTTTCATCCTTCCCTTGCCTTTACTTACTGTTGGTCCTTGTGAACTCATTGTATGATTGCACTATCTTTTGTCTTCACTGAGTAACTGCGTGTTCTGTTTGGCTTCATAATATCTTCCTACCTGATCCTTACTACCTAGCTGCTATTAGTCACTATGCTTTCACTTCATTTAATACTTGACTATGGTTTTCCTAGTGTAGTCTACCTTCCGCTGCATGGTAATAGGTTTATTTCTGTTGTTTGTCTTCGAAACTTCTACGTTTTGAAGACTTTCATAAAAATCGCCTATTCACCCCCCTCTAGTCGATATAACGCACTTTTAATTAGTATCAGAGCAAGGTACTCCCTTGTTCTGTGTGATTCGGTTTAACCACCTAGAGTTTTAGCTATGTCGACTGCAGGGATAATTAAAGTCTCCGCTGCATGCCCCGTCTTTGATGGAACTAAATATCCCTACTGGAAGAATAAGATGTGCATGCATCTTGAAGCCATTGACGTCGACCTATGGTATGTCATCAAGAACGGCATTCCCAAGGCTGGAGAAGGTGTCACTGCTGCTGATGTCAAGAAGTTCATTCAACTGGACTCTACTGCCAAGAATATCATCTGTGGTCATCTGACCAAAGGACAGTATGGCCGCGTGAGTTCTTTGAAAACATCTAATCTAGTCTGGGACTGGCTCTCCAAGGTCAACGAAGGCGTCTCAACCCAGAGAGATCAGAGAATCAGTGTCCTTCGCAACCTCTTCAACCGCTTCAAGCGAAATGACAATGAGAATGTCCAGCTCATGTTTGATCGACTCACTGACATCACAAATGAGCTTCAAGCCCTCGGCGCTACTGAGATCACCAAACATGAAGTCGTCAAGACACTACTTTGATCACTTGACAGTTCGTTTGACACCCTAGCCCTGATGATTCAAGAACGTCCTGATTTCAAGACACTCGATCCGTCTGACATACTTGAGAGGCTCAACACACATGAGTTTCAGCTTTCTGAGAAAAGAGATATCTACGGTCCAAACTATGGGAGAACTCGTGCCTTGAAGGCAAAAGCTGTCTCCTCATCTGAAGAAGAATCTGACAGCAGTTCTGCTAATCCTGAAGACATTGGAAAGGAACTTGCTATGCTTGTGAAGAAGTTCCAAAAATTCACCAAGAAGAAGGGTTTCAGAAAATCTTCACGATCAAGCTCAAGGAATGATGAAGTTTCTGCTCATGACTACAAGAAGAAAACATGTCACAAGTGCAAGAAACCTGGCCACTTCATCTCTGAGTGTCCGTAGTGGGACAATGAGAACAAAAAGAAGAAGAAGAGCAAGGAATATGACTCTGGCGACAAGAAGAAGAAGAAATACTCAAAGTCTTCTTCCAAGTCTTCCTCAAAGTCTTCATCACACAAGAAGAGCTCATCTGGCAAGGCACGTGCGTTTGTTGGCAAGGAAATGGATTCAGAGGAGGAGTCCGCTTCTGAGGAGGCGGAGGTGGAGTCTGAGGAGGAGTCCGATTCTGGCGTTGCAAGTCTGGCTATAGCATACGTTGCCAAGTCCATCTTCAACACTGAAGACAATGACTTCATCACCGACACTGATGCAAATGACAAGGACTACTCCGCTCCTACCTACTGCTTCATGGCACGCGGTGCCAAGGTAAACACACGCACTACTCACTATCAAACATCTAGTGAAGATGACTCTGATTGTGGTTCAAGACCCAGCTACAAAACACTTGCTAAAATTGCAACTGAACAACAGAAAGCTATGGAACATATTCAAAAACTGTTAGACAAAAGCGATGATCTGTTAGACGCTGAAATGACTCGATCTGAGTCCTTAATTGAAGACATAAAAAATCTTCATGTTAAGTATGTGGAACTTGAAAGTCATCATGAAACACTCTCAACAACTCATGAAAAGCTTTCCTATGATTATCTTCAAAGGAAGCAAGATCTTGAGAAATTGGGAGCGGCTCATGAAGATCTTCAAAAGGAAAACGAGTCACTTCGCGCCGAACAGATCAGTTCCGCTCAGGAAGGATTTGAACCACCATTCTTAAATGCATTGAGTGTGATAATGCTACTTCTGTTGCTGAATGTTCTACTGCTGCTACTGCTGCAATATCTTCAACTGTTGATGTGGGAACTAACCCCTCTGCCGAGGATACCACTGCTATTGCTGATGAGAATGCTAGGTTGAAGACATTGCTTGAAACAGGGATGCACAAAAGTCTTCAAGGGCATCAGACACTATGTGATGTCCTCAAAAGGCAGATCCTGAACCGAAACCCGAGGAAAGAGGGTGTTGGGTTCGTAAGGAAAATGAATGTTGATGGCTCTTACTGGAAACCTGAGCAGTGCCCCAAAACCACATGGGTTGCTGCAAAGGAACCTTCAGCAGATCCATCCAATCTATCTGGCTTCACTTGTGCTAACCCCATTGTCATTGATGAATCCTTTGATGCAAACTATAAACTATTTAAGAATCAGAATGGTGAAGTGTTTGCCAGGTATATTGGTACTAACTGCAGGAATGGACCGCCTATTAAGAAGATCTAGGTGCCGAAAAAGTGTTTGGAAAATCTTCCTGTGAATGTCATCATGACACCACAGGTGAAGAAGACAAACCCCAGACCACAGGCTTCATACCGTCCAAAGGCTTCACACAGACAGAGGACTCACCTGAGTCGCACTAACACAAATGTTTTGCAGGGAAACCATACTCCGGCCTATGAATATGAGCGCGGTTCATCAAACCGCCATGTTCATAAGACCAAGAACTATTCTGCTTATTCTTATGAGTACTATTGTCCACCTGCAAGACTTTTTGCTAGGGCTCCAAAGCCAAAGTTCTCAGACGCTACACTTAGACTTATTGCTTCTAAGCCACCCTTGAAGATGTGGGTGGCTAAGAAAGCTTAACTCTCTTTTGCAGGGAAGGTTCTCCAGCAGAAAACCAAAATCGTCTTACGCTATTGCTGGGGACCTTAAACATCTTGTAGGTCACAAGATCAAATGCCCGAATGGTCTTACTATGTACTTCGTTCCTGAATCGCTTGCTACTCTCCCTATCAGTCCTAATCTGGATCTAAGCTTTCATAACCCACTGGTTCGTCAAATGTTTTTGCTTCACAATTCTCTTCGTGAAGCCTATCCCCCTAACTGCACTGTAGGGTACGACATCAGCGTCTTTAGAATGGATTATTGATAGTGGGTGTACCAATCACATGACTGGCAAAAGAAGCCTTCTTATGGACTCAACCTTATGTCCATTCGACAAGAGTCACATCACATTTGTTGACACTGGTAAAAGTAAGGTATTGGGTCTAGGTAGAGTTGCAATCTCAAAGGATCAACACATGGATAAAGTCATGCTTGTTGAATCCCTTGGCTTCAACTTAATGTCTGTCTCAATGCTTTGCGATTTGAACATGATCGTAATGTTTGGAAAATATCGTTGCCTTGTTCTAATGGAATCTGGCAAGTCTTTAGTGTTTGAAGGGTATCGGAAAGATGATTTGTACGTGGTCGATTTCTCAGCAGGACCACAGCTTGCCGTATGTCTTCTAGCAAAAGCTTCAGAATGCTGGCTCTGGCATCGGAGGCTAGGGCATGCTAGCATGAGGAACCTCCACACCCTTGCAAAGAAGAAGCATGTCATAGGCATCGAGGGTGTCAAGTTCAAGAAAGATCACTTATGCGGTGCCTGTGAAGCAAGAAAGATGACGAGGGCCAAACATCCCCTGAAGACAATCCCTCTAACAATGACAATGATCAGCAAGAGCAAAATCTTCGCCCTGTACATCCTCGTGTTGCCAATGAAGTGCAGATTGAGAGAATAATTGATAGCATCAATGCACCCGGTCCGCTCACTCGTTCAAGGGCAACTCAGCTAGCAAATTTCTGTGGGCACTTCGCATTCGTCTCAATAACAGAACCCAAGAAAGTTGAAGAAGCCTTCATGGAACCTGAATGGATTCAAGCTATGCAAGAAGAGCTTCAACAGTTTGAGATGAATAATGTATGGGAACTGGTTAAGCGTCCTGACCCTCGGAAGCACAATATAATCGGCACCAAATGGATGTACCGCAACAAGTAAGATGAGCATGGTCAAGTTGTCAGAAACAAAGCTCGTCTCGTTGCTCAAGGATATACTCAAGTGGAAGGAATTGACTTTGATGAAACATTTGCTCCCGTGGCTCGACTTGAAGCCATACGCATACTGCTGGCGTATGCAAATCATCATAACATACTTCTATATCAAATGGATGTGAAGAGCGCTTTTCTCAATAGCAAGATTGAAGAAGAAGTGTATGTTGCACAACCGCCTCGCTTTGAAGATCCAAAACATCCTGACATGGTATACAAGCTCAAAAAGGCACTGTATGGCCTCAAACAAGCCCCTCGGGCTTGGTATGACACACTCAAATACTTCCTGAAGAGCAAAGGCTTCATACCTGGTTCCCTCGACCCCACTCCCTTCACGAAGACATATGATGGTGAACTATTTGTATGTCAAATATATGTGGATGACATTATCTTCGGCTGCACCAATCAGAAGTACAGTGAAGAGTTTGGATATATGATGCAAGAGCAATATCAGATGTCCATGATGGGAGAGCTAAAGTTCTTCCTTGGTCTACAAATACGATAGCAACTCAACGGCATCTTCATATCTCAAAGATTGCCTGAAGAAGTTCGGTATGCAAGACTACAAAGGCTTCACGACGCCAATGCTAGCCAAACATCATCTGGGTCCTGACGACAATGGTAAAGAGTTCGATCAAAAGGTATACCGCTCCATGATTGGTTCTTTGCTTTATCTATGTGCATCTAGGCCAGATATTATGCTTAGTGTTTGCATGTGTGCTCGATTCCAAGCGGCACCAAAGGAGTCGCATCACTTAGCTGTGAAGCGAATTCTTTGATATTTGGCTCACACCCCAACTCTAGGATTATGGTATCCAAAGGGCTCAGAGTTTGATCTGGTTGGATTCCCGGATGCTGATTATGCTGGTGACAAGGTGGATCGCAAGTCTACTTCAGGCACATGTCATTTTCTGGGACGATCACTTGTATGTTGGTCTTCAAAGAAGCAGAACTGTGTATCTCTCTCCACTGCTGAATCTGAATACATTGCTGCTGGATCTTGCTGCGCTCAGCTTCTGTGGATGAAGCAAACACTCAAGGACTATGGCATTCATCTGAAGCAAGTGCCACTCTACTACGACAATGAAAGCGCCATCAAGATTGCCAACAACCCAGTTCAGCACTCAAAGACAAAGAACGTTGAAATCCGTCATCACTTTCTCAGAGATCATGTTGTGAAGGAAGATATTGATATCATACACGTCAACACGGAAGACCAATTGGCAGATATCTTCACCAAGCACTTGGATGAGAAGAGATTTTGCAAGTTACGGTGTGAGCTAAATATCTTGGAATCCTCAAATGTCCTGTGATCAGGCACACATCCTAACACTTATGCATATTGATGACTTAGATGTGCAACACACGAAGTAAAGTATATCTTCAATCAATGAAGACATACATTCTAAGTGCGAATATATTAATGTGGAATTTGACTTCGGAGCGCCACGATAATTGTGTGCCATGTCTAGGTCTAATACTTCCTATGTGGTGGGTAACGCCACCACCAAAGGTTCTGTTCGAAGTGTTTCACTCATGGCATTACATTTGCTATGTCTTCACATTTGGTTTGGCTTCAATCTCAACATGTCTTCATGATTATCTTCACTATGTTGAATATATATATACTAGTGTTATGTCCTCTACAACATTCACTTATAGTTGTGTCTTCTTGTTGAATCTTTTGAACTAAGTGAATGTGATCAGACCCTAACCTCTCTATGCTTTCTATCTCAAACTCTATCTCTCCAAATCATATGCATTCTATTGAAACTGTTGAATGTCTTCTCTGCGTCCTTGTCAGCAGAAGATACAGAGACAAACACTAAGTCCGTTTTCAATGCTCATTCCTTCACCTGAAACCCGGAGAAGTGGGAACGACCACCCGACAATCCAGGCGTGCGTGGGACGTGGAACAACCTCCGACATGCTGCATGATGGCCACGTGTTCCTCAGATGTGAATCGCCAGGGGCACCTGTGTAATAACACTGAACCGCCCCTGTCCCTATAAATGCACGCCTCACCGCAGTCATTATCTCTTCTTCCACTCTCACACGAACCCTAACGCCACCGCTAGCCCTCGACGACGCCGGCGACGAAGCGCTTCGCTGCCGCAACCTCTCCGACGCTGTCTTCACACCGACCGCGGACATCGTCTTCTCCGCCGTCGCCGTAGGTGTCCTCCGTCGCCAAGTTAGGGCACGGATGATCAAACTGCTCGGCCTCCTCTTCCACTCCGTCTAGCAGTTCTTTGTGTGGTAAATAAACCTTCCTTTTTACGGCCCCTTTGATCCTATAGCTTCATCACTTTCTACCACAAGCAGTTTCTGTTCACACAAGTTGGATCTCTTTCATACTGCATCTCATAATATGCCTAGTATATTCACTTGTACTTCACAAAGTAGTTAGATTCCTCACTTGTACTGATCCATGGATTGATACAAATATGGAATCAACTCATTATCTATGAGTGAATGTCTTCGCACGATGAGGTCAATGTCTTCTAAACTGATTTATCTTCAAAATATTCTGAGAATGCATATGACCTCTTCTCCTTCCCTCGCACCTTAATGCTGTCACGGGTACATGTCCGTGGGAGAATCCCTTGGTTCTCATAGTCTGCATTCATTTGCAGAATTCTTACAACATCATATAAATTCTCTTGAAGCCAGTTCCTGTTTGTCCAGCAAGCGAAAGCCTTTGAAGCCTTTGAACGTATTGAACCCTTTCAGTTTGAAGTTCATGGCTTCAGAGAAATCTGCCAGGAAGGGAGGCAGACATCGTCGTGGGGGAACATCAAAAGATTTGCCTGATGACCTCTCAGAGCTTTACAAGACAGATCCTGAAGAGGATTATAATCAGCGCAAGACCCGAATCTAGTGGATTCAAAGATATTGGGCAGAACAGTGGTACAAATACAGATTCGTGACCAAGGAATATGCTAAGAAGAGTGCTATCAAACGTCCTTGGGGTGATATTATCTTCCGAGGCCTTCCACCCAAGAACAAAGCTGAAGCTATTGCTCAGGGTTTTTATCCGTGTATGGTCCGTGGATCTCAGCCTGAAGATGCCGACCCATCATCATTGCTATGGTGTCGTGATGATAATCTCTTAAAGCGCAACTTCCAGCATGCAAAGGCATCGGCCAAGGAAAACAAGAAGTCATTGGGACTAGACTTCAACCATGGTCCTTCTACTCCTCGGGCTGACGGCACACGCGATGCAGAACCCAATGTCATTGGTCCTTTCTACAACCTTGAAGGTCTCATCACCCATATCTTGGTTCAAGGGACAGCCATGAATGAGCCTGCAGATGACGCTGAATCAGATGAAGCGCCTGCCGGGCCGAAGCCAAAGAAACTGAAGCAGCCAAAAGCTTCAAAGCTGCCTCTGCACCAAAAATCTCACGGGCGAAGCCACTGGCCACTGCACCTCCTGAAGACAGTGTGCAGTCTGAAGATTTGTCACGCATCTCCAAGCCCCAGAAAGTCAAGATGCCTCTGCCACACACCGGCCAAGAACTGACAGCTGCTGCCATTCTGCGCAACGATGCCATCGATCTGTCCAGTGATGAAGATCTTGCTGATGACGCTCTTAAGCAACTGATCGAGAGCAAAGAAGAAGCAGAAATCTTCAATGATCTGCCTCTCTTTAACGTGGTAATCATCCACAACTTCATTGATGAGTGGTTTGACACGCCCAACCTCAGCTTCGAAGATATGCAACTTCCAATTGGCCTCAGTGTCGCCTTCCATGGTGCCATTGCTTCAGAGTTAGCTATCGCCCAGCGCATTGTTGAACTGAAGCAAAAGATTGACTATGAAAAAGCTCAGTTCAAGAAGCATATGACCAAGCTCAGCATGCAAGAGGTCAAGAACTTCAAGATCATGCTGCACGAGCTTAAAGAAGCCTTTCTCAAGAAGCATGAAGAAGCTCAAGGTTCTCGTGAGCGCATGAAGAGCCTGGCTGACAAGTGTGTGCAAGGCTACAACGAGGCTGAGAAGCGCAAGGCCCTTGGGCGTCCGGGCATTGATCCCAAGATGGCTGCTAAGCAGAAGAAGAAGCCCACTATGGCCGAACCCAACGCACCAAGGCAGGAAGCAGATCCCATTGTCTTCCCAACTAGCATGATTGGCTCGAAGCCAAAGGCCAGGTCAACCGCTTCAGAACTGAAGAAGACGAGGACTGCTGAGGCTGAAGCCAGAAAGAGGAAACACCCTGAAGCCTCTGCTACTGCTCCCTCCAAGAAGAAGCAGAAGACCAAGAAGGAACGGGCTGCTCCCACAGAGCCCTTGATTGTTGAACCCATCTCCATGGTTCGCCCTGACGCTGAACATCAAGAGCATCAACTGACTGTCCATGAGCCTGCTTTCACAGAGGCTCATGAAGCTGAAGACTTTCCAGCAACTGATCCCACCGCTGCTGAAGACATTGGTCACCATGACCATGTTGAAGATGATGCAGTTCTTCCTCAGCTCGAGCACCAACAGGTATCATCGCCTGTGCTAACGCACAGCGAACTCATCAGCATTGGTCATCCTCTGACGCCAATTGCTCAGGATGCATCATGGGCTGATCGCCCACAAGCACAAGAGGAAGAAGACTTTCAGGCCCAGCCAACTCCAACTCCACAGGCGTCGCCAGTGTTACGCAGGCTTCGCAAAGGACCAAGGCCTCCAGTCTGTGGGTCTGAAGCTAAAGCTGCTGAAGACATTCCGGCTGCATCAGCCGATGAAGAAGAAACCCCAAGCGCTGCTACACCCCCGTCTCACCAAGAAGCTGTTCTCGAGGAGAACGTGACTATGACCGACCCTCCAGCTCATCAAGTGGAGGTTGAGAATTTTGAGGCTGCCACCGACGCCACTAACACTATCATGGCTGAAGCCAATGTGGAGCCTTCACCAACCCAAGCACCAGAAGTCAGTGAAGCCAATGATGCTACTGCTTCTGTTCCTACGCCTGCTGCTGGTCCTCAGTTCGACTACCATGTTGAGCACAGGCCTCAGGTACAGAAGCCAATCCCCAGATTGCCCAGGTTTCCAGGTCCTGCATCAGCACCTGGATCCTTCAATGTCAATGGCTTCAAAGCAGACAACGCGTTCTTCAATAGCTCCAGGAACCCCTACTCAAGGGAAAGAATATCATCTGATCGGTTCTGGAGCTATCCGCAGCGAAGCTATTACTTCTGCATTCTATACAATCAAGGTCGCATCTTCCCACATAAGCGTCTTGACATCGAAGCAATAGCTGGTCTGCCCTGTCTGGAAGAAGCTCTGGATTGCTTCAAAGATGTTGGATTGCTCCCGTTCGTCAATGACCAAGAGCATTGGAATGAAGAGTTGCTGCTCCAATTCTATGCCACACTTCACATCCGCGGGTACAACAGAGATCCGAAGACTTGGGTCCTGGAGTGGATGACAGGAAATGTTCATCACGAAGCCAACGCCTTTGACATCATTGAGCTCACTGGTCTCCCCACTCCTGGCGATCTCTACGAACCTGGCTGTCAGCTTCACAACGAAGCTATGGAGAGCAACTTTCAAAAGCCTGAACCAAACATGAGTCAGATGCTCAGTATGATGAAGCCATTGCCCCAAGATGCTGCATATCGCAAGGAGTTCCTTGTTGAAGACCTTGAGTATCTGCCAAGGACTATTTATCACATCATAAGGAGAACTCTCTGGCCCAACAAAGGACATTCTCCACATGCCAAGCTGGAAGGTGCAATGAAGACTTTGGTCTTCTATATACTTCATGGAAAATGCTTCAATGCACAGGACTTCTTCATCCGCCAACTTGGTGCATCAAGCTCTGATCTTTTTGGCTTGAAGTTCTACGCTCCATGGATAATGCGGCTGATCAAACTCCACTCCCGTATCTCATATCAGCCATCTGCTCGCAATCATCGGATCTTTCTGCCTAATGTGGATATGTCTGTTGAAGCCATTTATCCTGAGCCTGCCAAGGAACCTCTAAGTCTTCAGAATGCGGAGCATCAAAGTTTTTCTCAGAACATTGAAGGAGTTGAAGCAGTCACTCATGTGTATCCTTTGGCTGGAACTACACATGCACCACATCCTGCCCTTACTGAAGCCACCGATAGCACAATTGCCCAACGACCCAAGAAGCACACTCGTGTTCTCAATGACCGAGAGCTTCTTGTGGCTCTTCATCAGAAACAGGATAGACATCATGACTGGTTGAAGCGCCAAATGCAAAGCCTCTTGGTGGATGTCAACCGCATTCGCAATCTTGCCACCAAGAATGCCTTTGTTGCCCATGAAACCTCTCGACGCACATGGAAAGGGCTGATGCTGATGTGCTATGAAGACGATCTTCAAGAGGATGGCTTCTCTGAACGCTTTAAGTTTGACTCCACACCTCCTTGAAGGGAAGTGCTGCGACAAACTCCATCTCTTGAAGACTCTGAGTTCTCTTCCTGTGCTGCAACTGTGAATGCCAGAGTGATCGAGGATGAAGACGATGCCACTTCACCGCCACCTCCTTCATCACGCTTCGGCACTGCTCCAAGTTCTTCTGCACCGCCGAACACCACCGACGACCCTGCTGCTTCACCTACTCTTCATGGGAACGAGTAGATGCTCTATGTCTTCAAACCTTTTTGGTCCTTACTGACAAAAGGGGGAGAAGCATATGAGTTTGATAGTCTTCAAGCGGGTCCATATGGGCGGTTGCTTTATATTTTGCTTCGTGTTTACAACTCTCATTTTGATACATTTGGTTCTTTCAGTTGCAACACTTAAACTCGATGGTCGTCTGCTACTTATTTGCCACTTTGTGATGCGATGATAAATTCCGCATGTGCGACGATAAATTCCGCACTTAGATCATTTTGCAAACGTCCATTTTCCATTATGCATGTCATTATCTTCACATACCTTCTCATGCATAATGAATTGTCATCATAAGTTTAAGAGGATCTCCACGAGTACAACCTGCCATGTGCATTTGCATTCCAAAAGCAAATTACTTATATGCACATCTTCAGGGGGAGCCCTTGCAACTTATGAAGACAATTCCTTATCCTTTACAATTTCACATATTATATTCCCTGTTGAAAACTTCAACTAGTTTGTCATCAATCACCAAAAAGGGGGAGATTGTAAGTGCATCTAGTGCCACCCCTAGTTGGTTTTGGAGTATTGACGACAAACCTAGTTGAGGGACTAATGTGTTTGTGAGAATTGCAGGATAACACATGTAGAAGTCCCTCATTGATTCGGTTTTCCTACCAGAGATGACCCCTAAAAATGTATGAAGACATTGATGTCAAAGGTGGTATATGAAGATATTCTCATTGAAGACAATGACAAGAGAAGACATCGCATGAAGCCTATGGAGCTCGAAGACTTAGATCTTTCGTAGTTCTTTTCCTTCTTTGTTGAGTCATAGGAACCACCGTACTGTTAAGTGGGGTCCAAGTGAACCAGTCAGAATGACTGAACTGATGCTTAACCAAAACCTATGTCTTCGAGTGAAGACTATGAGAGCAAATCTTGTCCAGAGTCGGACAAGTCAGCTTTGCTTGTAGCCCAAGTAAAGTTGTCGTGTGTGTTTGAAATCTGACCGTTGGAACACGTGTCAGTTCCTTAGTGACCCAGGGTCATTTTGGACAAATCAGGTCGGGTTGCCTAGTGGCTATAAATAGCCCACCCCCTACAACCATAAACGGTTGGCTGTTCAGAGTTAGTGTACGGCTTTTGTCGTTTGAGAGCAACCCACCTCAAAGCCTTTAAGAGAGAATTCCTTGCGAGGATAAAGCCCTAACCACCCAGAGCCAAAGAGTGTTAGGCATCACTTAAGTCTTCTTGTCTATGTGATCTGAAGACTTATTACACTTGAGGACTGTGAATCCTCCAGCCGGTTAGGCGTCGCATTCTGAGCATCCAAGAGACATTGTGGATCGCCGGTGAACGAAGTCTGTGAAGGTTTGGGAGTCTACCTTGAAGACTTACCAGAGTGATTGGGCGAGGTCTGTGTGACCTTAGCTCAAGGGGAATACAGTGAGGACTGGATGTCCTGAGCTGCGTGTTCAGGACTTGGTGTCCGGGAATGTGTGTCCTTAGGTTTAAATACCTAGCCGCCCTAACCAGACGTACAGTTGTCACAGCTACTGGAACTGGTCCAACAAATCATTGTCTTCAACGAGTCACTGGTTTCATCCTTCCCTTCCCTTTACTTACTGTTGGTCCTTGTGAAGTCATTGTATGATTGCACTATCTTCTGTCTTCACTGAGTGACTGCGTGTTATGTTTGGCTTCATAATATCTTCCTACCTGATCCTTACTACCTAGCTGCTATTAGTCACTGTGCTTTCACTTCATTGAATACTTGACTATGGTTTGCCTAGTGTAGTCTACCTTCCACTGCATGGTAATAGGTTTATTTCTATTGTTTGTCTTCGAAACTTCCATGTTTTGAAGACTTTCATAAAAATCGCCTATTCACCCCCTCTAGTCGATATAACGCACTTTCAATAGCCGAGTCCACGGTCACGGGCACCTCGTAGTATGTCCCACCATGAGTCAATGTTTAATTAAATTTGCACACTAAGCTATGAACTTTGCATTGTTGAGGATGTCAGAAAGGACATCGGGATATTCGGGACCAGATATTGGTCGCGGTTGTGATCGCCGTAAGGATCACGAGTTACTGTTGTTAAGACCACGTTGGTGGTTTGTCTGTGATCCAGGAATGATCACGGTTGGTAAGTTGTCCCGAGGGACATTCGAGCATGACCACAGCATGTTTGACATGTAGTGTTGCATTATTAATAATTGGTTAAGTATCATGATATTGTTTGCCATTATGATTATGCGTGTTGTGAGCTTGCAAGTACATTCAATGTACTGACCTGGCATGTCATGCCAGATTTCAGGAAAGTCTCGTTGGAGAGGAGCGCTGCTCGAATCTAGATCGTGTCCACATCGGTGTCCCTGTGATATGGAGCTTCCTCTATGATGTTATTCTGCTGCCACGTACTTGTCCTGATCGAGGCCCTTTATGTTCACTAAATAATGTACATATTGTTCAGCCGCACCGGGTGTGCCGCTTGGCCTCGACATCTGTTGTAATATAAACTTTGTTCCGCTAGCATCAATAAAGGGGTTGTTTTCTGTACCAAGATGTTGTGTGTTGCCAGAAGACATGGTCTCTGGGCTGGCAATGCATGGTAAACCGGTCACTCTGAGCCGGGGTGCCACATTGGAGCTTACCCAGCTAGGAGGATTGTACATGGAAAATCCATGTCGACATTGGAGACGAGTGAACTCCTCCTTCTCCCCTTTGTACAGTTCGGCCAATATTTTAACCAAAGCGGCGGAGTTTTTTGAACCCTTCCGACCGCAGCGTGAGGCGTCGTCTTCCCCATTATGGTGCCACATGGGAAGCCCTCTGTATTGGAGTGGTTGGACCCCCTGCACTATGGAGATTGCCATTACCTCGATTATTGACAATTCGGACTGGGCGAGCATCTTAATCTTGCCCATCAACTGACTGGCTTCTGCGTTATCCTCCCCCTCGAGGCTCCGAGGACGCCATCCGTGACGTTTCTTCAACATAGCGCTTGAAAATTCGGGGAGGTCCATTCGGACTGGGTCAGAAAGGGTGATGTCGTCAATATAGAACCATTTGGAAGCCTTCTTCGGCATGCCGGACAGGTATCCGGTCCCGGCGATACGCCACACTTCGGCTCCTCCCACTTCGAATATTGACCCCCTTGATTACGAGGGACGAGGAATAAAAGTTTCTCCATAATTCAAAATGGGCCTCGCAGCCCAGGAATAGCTCGCATAAAGCAACATAACCCACGATGTGCAGGATGGAGGCGGGAGTAAAATTGTGCAGTTGGAGGCCATAATACTCCAGCAGTCCTTGGAGGAAGGGATGGATTGGAAATCCAACGCCTCTTAGCAAGAAGGGAACGAAGCATACTCGTTCCCCCCTAAACCCCACCATTGAAGGAAGTCAGCCCTGCTCGTACAGGGACTAGATCCACCGGAGGAAGAAAGCCCTGTTTTTGCAGCTTCGATAACTGACTGTGAGATATGGAGCATCTCTCCCAATCACCCTTTTTGGAGCCATGGGGACGAGAGGAAGAGTTGGGAGCGTTAGCCATGTTGGGGTGGTTCTGCTTAGCAAGCTTTGACGATTTTCTCGCAGGGTGTGGAATGGTATGAGATCTATTCTCTTTAAATAGGCACATATCTTGTACGGTCAGGGTGGTATGTGCAAAAATACCCCGACCTCTCGTATTCACTCGCCACGTGGAGGCTGAAGTCAGGAAGGCGTGGAAGCCGAGGGTTACGACATTAAATGGAAAGCTGAATACACCACTTTGAAGTCATTAAAGGAGGAACCCGCCTTGCAATGCCGAAGACTATCTATGCGTCGGACACCTCGTCATCGAAGTCTGGTTCGGGAGCTACTGAGGGAGTCCTGGACAAAGGGGTCCTCTGGTGTCCGACCTATTAGACATGGGCCGGACTGATGGGCTGCGAAGATACGAAGGCCGAAGACTCTATCCGTGTCCGGATGGGACTCTCCTTGGCATGGAAGGCAAGTTTAGCATCCAAATATGAAGATTCCTTTCTCTATAACCGACCTTATGCAACCCTAGTCCCTCCGGTGTCTATATAAACCGGAGGGCTAGGTCCGTAGACATATATCCTCATAATCATAGTCAGACAGGCTAGAATTTAGGGTTTAGCCATTACGATCTCATGGTAGATCAACTCTTGTAATACTCATATTCATCAAGATCATTCAGGTAGGAAGTAGGGTATTACCTCCATAGAGAGGGCCCGAGCCTGGGTAAACATCGTGTCCCCTGTCTCCTGTTACCATCGACCTTAGACGCACAGTTCGAGACCCCCTACCCGAGATCCGTCGGTTTTGACACCGACACCAGGTGAGCGGCCAGATCATGTCTGGTAGAAAGAACACGATACCCTGAGTTCGAAGGCAGTAACCACTTGGTCCAGGGGCAAAGAAGTGATTTGTAGGAGGAACCAAAACATTTTAGCAGCAAGGTGTTTGATGCCATCTTCAAAGGATTGGTTGGGAGGATTATACTAAGATTTGATTGGGTTTATCACCCACTAAGGTGAGTAAGATGGCAAGGTTTCATCTCATACTGAGGGGTTTAGCTAGTACTTGTAGTGCAAAGTGCCATACTGACCAGAATAGAAACTTTTGAATTAGCACTCACATACTAGCTTGGATTGAGCTGAAAATTTGCATAGATGGGTTACATGATCATATGAAGCTTCTATAAAATTTTCATGCCATTTGGAAATACCAAAATAGCACTTGCTTCACAAAGCTTCATTCTCATCAGAAACTTGGAAAAATTTCATAGGGAAAATAGTTCAATCAAATGGGCCAAAACTAGGTGGAGGGAGTTGATATGGATAGAAGAATACCCTCGAAAATTTTCAGCTTAAATGAAGCAATATAAAATATAGTTGCTTCATAGACTGAAAATCTGACTATAAACTAAGATTTGGAGATGGGCTCACATGGGAGGGTTACATGAGCCCATATTTCGTGGAGAGTCATGATTTGATCATATGAAGCAACTTGCAAAATTTCAACTCATTTGGATATGCCTAGCTAGTACTTCCTTCACAATCACTTCCCTCAGACAGGAACTTTGAAAAATTGCTTAGGAATATTTACTAGGCAAATTGAGTTGAATTTTGGCATCGGGCAATTATATGGACAGTAAAAGATGCCCAAAAAGTTTGGACGTCAATCAAGCAAAGATAAATGACACTTCCTTCTCAAACCACCACTTAGGGCAGAATCAGAAAAGGGATATTTGTGAATTATCTTTGATGATGCCAAGGAAGGATTTTGACATATTTGTGGAAGATATGACCCAAACAATTTATCAGAATTATTTGGGAATTTTGGGAGTGATAGGAATATAGTTTTCTTCACAACCTAGGGTTTAAGGGGTTATTCCTTTAATAGAAAAAGGAATATTCCCAATAAAAAGAATATTGGATCAGGTCAAGGATGAAAATGACATGATCTTGGGTTGATGCTGAGGATGACAAGCCACTATAAAACCTAGGAAGACATGATCTTCCCAAGTTTTAGAACCACATTGCCACATAAAATCAAATGAAATCAAGAAATCAAAGAAAATCAAACGAAAAAGAAAAGGGCAAAATCCAGGGTGTAACAAACCTTCCCCTTAAAGAAATCTCGTCCTTGAGATTTGGTTACTTAGGGATAAATAATTATTCCGACTTGAAGAAACTGTTTCCAACTCGGGTTTCTCCTATTAATTCCCATATAATGTTCCCACTGAATTGGATTTGACTGACTGCCTTGATCTGGGGTGGTTTGCTTCACAGTATTTGACATTCGATAGGACTTACTTCATATGTTCATGTTCATACTAACTCAAATTTTTCCTTCATATCTGCTGGCTTAGCTGAGGTCCGAAAGATTACCATTACGGACAGAAGTGTCATCCTTGATATTGATCCTTGCTGGGCATGTTATTCTCGTATCGAGTATCGAGAATATTCCACGGAGTTGTGAACATATCTTCCCGTGGAACATGGAATCCCTTATATCCAGGCATTGGGTTTCTCGAATATATATGCATGCCTTCTGGGTTCAAAACAGTAATATGAATCATACATGTTCTTCTAATGGATTCTGACATCTTGCAAGAGTTTCTGACTTATCTTGACTGGCTTCATAGTCTTGAGTATCCAATTTGTACTAAATGTTTAACTGTCACCTGACATGACTGATTGAAAAATGCGCCATCTCCCGATGATAACATTTGCAGACTTGACTAGCGGTGATCTTGGCAAAGAATACCGTTCACGGCACGCTATTCTATAATTGCTTCCCATATGCGAGAAATAAAAATCCTCAAAGTATGTGCTCTCACACTGATTCTTCATTTTGCTGGTATACTCATGGGGATAGTAGGTTATGCAATACTTTAGCACAGTTACTGAGGTCAATATATTGAGTTGTCTTGGGTTCAGACTTGATAGACGTGAGTATTAATGCTGACAGTTCTGAGCATACAATGTTGACTGAGCTGGTTGCCTTGCTATGAGGCCCTTACTTCAATGGGGTAGACCTCTTAGGAATATCTTCACTTGGGTTTGATATGAAATAAGACTGTCTTGGGTATCCATACCACACTGTTCGCACAATACATGGCATACTTGTATGGTTGGTCTTGCTCCTTCATTATTCTTTGTCTGGATCCTTAACTTGGTCTGGTTCATGTCTGGAGTCTCGGGATATTTATCCGGTTCACATGTGCTTACATACCTCAATACTGTTGTTAATTATACCAGACAGTGACCGGATTAATAGCATCACCTTGTCGGGGGTGCGAGCTGATCTTGATAATCACTGCCAAGATTATTGCCTCAATATTGTGTTTCTTCCGGACTTGTCGATCCTTGCATCACCCACTGGTTTTCCTTCACTTACATATCCAGTGAGGTTGTCGGACGCGTACCGCAAATTCTTCCTTCTGCGAGAGACTTGCATGAACTTGGCAGCATACTCATTGTATGAACAAATATCCGATTCTCGAGGTATGCCTTTGTTCTGACTGATTCTTATTTCTGACTTAACTGTTGCAGATTTGCCACTTGGAAAACACTGTCATATGCTGACAATCCATTGTTTATTTTCTTGTACCAGTGCAGTATTGAAGAAGATTGGGCAGCTTGCTTTGGAAGCCACCGGGGTATCGTGCTGAGGAAGACTGGATAGCGTACCTCATAAGCTTCCCCCCTTAAATACTTGCTAGGGAAAACTTGGTACCTTATGCCAGAAGCTTGTGCAGTATCATACTGAAGAAGACTGAATATCTTGCACGGGAATCCATTCATACCTCGCTGATGCAGACTGAGAAATCTTGCCTTGTATGCTTCATTGAGAAATATTGTGCTGCTTTTCTTTCCAAACGGGAATATGAGAAGGTCTCCGATATTACAATGAATAAGATCGGCACAACGACGCTACGCCAACCACAGTTGCTCTATGCAAGCAGCAACACAACTCGAAGCAATGGAACATCTATTGGCAGTGGAACAATGAACGATGATGATGGACTCCAATCCTCAGGGACTCTAGCTGGAGTGTTTATCCTAGCTCGCGAACACAGGAACCAGACCAAACAAGCAAGCAAACCAGGCACGACCTGCAAACTGGCATGACATGCCAGGTCAGTACATTGAATGTACTTGCAAGCTCACAATAAGCAAAAGCAGTCAAGACAAACAATAGCATAGCATTAGCAGGTTAAAGCAATCATGAACATGATACTAACAGAACATGGCATGCACAAACTGAACATGATACAACTTTAGCATAACATGAGCATATGAACATGATAATACTACATGCAATAGGTTAACATGATCATGTACCAACTTACTCTTATTTGGTGGTTACCTCGTAACCATCTCATGCATCAACTTACCAACTTCGGTATCCACGATACCATTGTGATCATCTCGTGATCACATAAATATCAACCAACTTCGGTATCCACGATACCACCGTGATCCTCTCTTGATCACAACCAATCTCTTACTCATCATAGAACCGGGGTTGTTATTAATCAAGTTATTATTATTGTTGGCTCATCATGTGACCGGCTATGAACTGGGCCCATATCCACGGGCGTGGCTATCGATAGATTTAAAGCACACTCTGTAGAGGTATGAACTTTACCCACACCACGGAACCCATGTCCTCGCACTCCCATACGTGTGGACCAACGACATTCCTACAAAACCGATCTATCGCCATGACACTCTCCCACCCACTCCGAACCAACTCCCCTTTGGACTAAGTTATGGGTGGCCCCATGCCTACCAAAGGCATCAACAGCCACCGTCGTGGAAAAACGGTCCCAGACAGGGACAAGGTACCATAACGACAACAACGGGCACACAAGGCTTATGTCCGCCTAACTGATCAGGGTAGCGCGTGCCCATAACCTTCCCTCATTGATGGCACCGGTGAGAGGCATGACAATAGACCCAGTTAGGTCCTTCCCATAAAGGCACATGTAGTTGCACTGGTCAGCTCGATTTAGTGGCACCATGACTCAGCCAACAGTTGTTCAAGTTCATTATTATCCAGTTAAACTTGAATGCAAAAAGCTGAGTCATAATAAGATAACATGATGCAACTATAATGCATGAGAAGGATATCAACATAAGCATGAAGGTGCATCACAATCATCGAGCATAACCACAATGAAACATTTAACCAAATGAGCATGGCATACCGACAAAGACAAGCATTACACATGAGTATAGCATGACCACTATCATCATAAAGAAATACCATGTAAGAACTTAACTAGAATACTACCAGGTAAGTGATAACCCACAAGTATAGGGGATCGCAACAGTTTTCGAGGGTAGAGTATTCAACCCAAATTTATAGATTCGACACAAGGGGAGCCAAAGAATATTTGAAGGTATTAGCAGCTGCGTTGTCAATTCAACAACACCTGGAGATTAATTATCTGCAGCAAAGTGATCAGTAGCAAAGTAGTTTGATAGTTTTGATAGCAGTGACAGCAACAACGGTAATAGTAACAGTGATAGCAGTAGTTTGTAGCAAGTGTAACAGTGATGATACTAGTAGTAACTTAGCAGAAACAATATAAGATAAATTCGTAGGCATTGGATTGGTGACTTGTTGGATGATATTCATCATGCGACAGTTACAACCTAGGGTGATATGGTACTAGCTCCAGTTCATCGATATAATGTAGGCATGTATTCCGTAAATAGTCATACGTGCTTTATTAAAAGAACTTGCATGACATCTTTTGTCCTACCTTCCCATGGCAGCGGGGTCCATATTGGAAACTAATGGTATTAAGGCCTCCTTTTAATAAAGAACCGGAACAAACCATTAACACATAGTGAATACATGAACTCCTCAAACTACGGTCATCACCGGGAGTTGGCCCGGTTGTTGTCACTCCAAGGTTGCTGGATCATAACCGTAGTAGGTGACTGTAACTTGCAAGATCGGATCTAAAACATGGATATAATGATGAATTCATAAACAGTTCAGATCTGAAATCATGGCACCCGGGCCCAAAGTGACAAGCACTAAGCATGACAAAGTCATAGCAACATCAATCTAAGAACATAGTGGATACTAGGAATCATGCCCTAACAAAACTAACTCGATTACATGATGAATCTCATCCAACTCCTCACCGACCAGCGAGCCTTCGAAGGAATTACTCACTCTCGGTGGGGAGCATCATGGAATTGGCGATGGAGAAGGGTTGGTGATGACGAAGAACGAAGATACCCCTCTCCGGAGCCCCAAACGGACTCCAGATCTGCCCTCTCGAGGAAGAACAGGGCTTGGCGGCTGCTCCGTCTTGTGGACCGTGATAATTCTTTCTCCCTGATTTTTTCTGGAATAATGTGAATTTATAGTATTAGGGGGGTCATCAGCGGGGCCACCAGGTGGGTACAACCCACCTGGGCACGCCAGGAGAGGGGGCGCGCCCTGGTGGGTTGTGCCCACCAAGGGGCCCCTCTCTGGTGGGTCTTGGCTCCAGAAATTCTTATTATTGGTATAAAAAATCCTCAAAAAGTTTCGTTCCATTCCGAGAACTTTTATTTTTGCACAAAAACAACACCATGGTAGTTCTGCTGAAAACAACGTCAGTCCAGGGTTAGTTTCATTCAAATCATGCAAATTAGAGTCCAAAACAAGAGGTAAAGCATGAGAAAAAGTAGATACATTGCAGACGTATCAACTCCCCCAAGCTTAGTGCCTAGGCATAAGCGAGGTGGTTGGCCTTCGCCTAGTGCGTAGGCAGTGCCTAAGCTCCCTAGGCGTGGCCTAGACGGTAATATAGTTTTTACTCGTAGTGTCTTTGTGATTATTATATGGGTGTTGATATTAGTTTAGGGCATATAAATAAGTTAATTACCATCTACTGCCATTGGAATATAACCCGTTTGGCATATCAGTGCAATATGTTGCATGATTTCTTGCTTGGTAGGCAATTCCTTGCTTGCCCTGCCTAGACCTCCATTTATGCCCTAGGCGAGGCGTCTGGCCACTGCCTAGTGCCTCCTAGGCACTGCCTTTTCCAACAGAGGCTTAAACCTTTGCTTGTCCTCAACCAATTCAGTTGAGAAACTGAAAGTGAGAAAGAAAAACTTTTACGAACTCTTTTGCTCTAGTTTGCATAAATAAGCTTAAACAGCACCCAGGTTCTCAGCCAACATTATAACTAACCATGTCAACAATAACTCTTAAAGATTACAATGATTCATATCAATGACATAATCATCCAGCGAGCAATAATAAGATATCTCAAACAGCAACACGTTGTCAAAACAAACATGATATAATGTGACAATAATGGTATCTCGCTAGCCCTTTATGTGACCGCAAAACATAAATGCAAAGCACCTCTGAAGTTCAAGCAACGACTAAACATTGTAATTCATGGTAGAAAAGATCCAGTCATGATGCACCCAACATTAGCTATACACAATGCATAAATCATGACCGTTGTGCTCTACTCAGTTTCTGGCTCTTATTTATAGAAGGTGATGACACAACATAAAAGTAAATAGATAGTCCCTTTGCAGAGGGAAGCAGTGATTTGCAGAGGTGCCAGTGCTCAATTTTTAAAACAAAAGTAAATGATATTTTGAGACATGCACCCTTCTTATTCACTTCACGACCATCAGTTATCAACATCTTCCATGCTAAGCACTTTAGTGGCGTTTCCCAAGAGGAAAGTAAAGGTTTTGACTCCATTGGCAATTTTTGTTTGATTATTTAAGAGATGAACTCTTTTTGTATTTTGCAGTTTGGGACTGGGCATCCCTATTACCACCCATTTCCTCGTGCAATGGCGAGTGAATAAACACTCAACCTGAGGATAACATGCTTAGCACGGAAGATATCGACCACCTCCTATCGTTCCATGAACGATCCAGGCACACAAAACGGATAATTTTTTAGAAGTTTTTAGAGGTGGCACACACAAATTTACTTAGAAAGGCAGTGTAGTACCGTATATAGGTAGGTATGCATGGTGGACTCATCTGGAATAACTTTGGGTTCAAGGTTTTTGATGTACAAGCAGAATCCCCACTTAGTACATGCGATGGCTAGCAAGTTAAGATTGGGAAGCGGCCAGCTAGAGAGCAACAACGATCATAACCAGGCATTATGCATAAGTAATATTGGACACTAGCAAGAGTAGGATATGAACACCCTGAACATAAATATTATGGAGGCTATGTTGGTTTTGATTCAACTACATGCATGAACATGTACCAAGTCAAGCCACTTGAACATTCAGAGGAGGATACCATATCATCATACTACATCACAATCATTTTAACGCTATGTTGGTATCCTAGATAAATCATTATCCACTCCCAGCTACTTATGCATGGCATGAGAAACTATAATCTCTAATTGTCATTGCAAACATGTTTAATCATAATGGGCTGAAGCTTGGATACTAGGTTAAACATATTTACACAGACAGAACAAGTCGAGTTCATACCAGTTTCTCCTTGCCACGACCAGCTCATCGAATACCGTCATTATTGCCTTTCACTTGCATGAACGAATGATATGAAAATAATAATAGTGAAAGAGTGCCATGGACTAAGATGGAATCTGCAAACATTTTATTCAATAGGAGAAGAAAAGGTAAAATGGGATCTTATTAGTTCATCGGTTATTCATGTGAGATCCACTCAACATTTTCATCGTGGTCTTCTCCTCGATAAGACTCGAATAAAAAGAAAAGAAATTCAGAAAAACACATTGAAATATTTTTGGAGTTTTTGGTTTTCTTTAACAAGCAAATAAAGAGCAAAAACGAGAAAAACTATTTACACGGTAAATCTCCCAACAAGTAAAAGAAGAACAAGGAAATCTTTTTGGATTTTCTTTTTAGTACTACTACAAAGCATTCATAGAAAGTAAATTACTACAACTATTTTTTTTGGTTTTTCTAAAGTTTTTCAAACACACAAGAACAAAGCAAGAAAAATAAATCTAAGCATGGATGATACAATGAAAAAGTGTGAACACCGAAAAATAGAATAAGTGGACATGAATGTAAAGTCGATGAGAAACACGTACTCCCCCAAGCTTAGGCTTTTGGCCTAAGTTGATAGTAAATCAGTAGCCTAGAGGGTAGTAGTCGGCATGGTAGCTCACGGAGGCTCTTGGGGCGGAGGCCTCAGCACGCCGTGCCGCCAAAACTGCTGCGTTGTGAGCTCGGTCCTCGCTCTCAAGAACAATGTATTTTTCCTTGATGTGGTAATCAAAGAGAGCAGGCGCAGGCAAATATGTGTCCACAACATGTGATTGGTTAAACAACAAATTATAAGTGAAGTTATTAGCCCTTCCCTTGAGAATCTTATGCTCCTTTAAGGCATCAAAATCTAAATATCGAGTGTGTAGGATAGGGTCAAAGGGCAAAGATGAAACACCCAGTCCTCGTACTAAACGTGCGGCATAAATTCCACCATAGAACCAGCCACTTCTGGTGTTATGCTGAAGTCTACATGCAACAATCGCTCCCAGGTTATAATTCCTTTCACCAGTGAGAGCGGTGTGAATGAGGCTCAAGTCTGGCGAACAAAGTATGCTACAGTCTTGCTTGCCTACTATGCATTTGCCGTTAAATAATGCAAGGTGCTTAATTGCGGGGAAGTGAATGCTCTTTATTCTTCCTTGCCTTACTCCCCTATTTTCACCGTAACAAAGCCTAGTCAAGAAGGTCTCATAGTCAGCCTTTGTTCGCTCATCAAGCGAACCCCAAAATGGAAGTTTGCAATGGTAAGCAAAATTTTCTAGTGGAATAGTAAATGGTTCATCATAAAGCATAAACGACACCCTAGACTCACGTGGAAAATATTTAAATCCTTCGACAAATGATTCAGTGAGAAGATGGTGTTGTTCGCACTTATCTGAGAGGTAGGGACCGAAACCGGCATTATGAACATATTGCTCAAATTCCTCTTTGATTCCCACCTGCATCATATACTCATCGCAAGGCCATAAGCATGTTTTGGTGGCTACATCTCGCGTGGAACTTTCACTTGGTTCAACATATGACCGGCAGGCAGAACTATCACTAGAGGATGCCCCCGAGGATCTTCTCCTCGAAGAACTCCTTCCAAATAGGTTCATCATGTCCGCGTACAATTTTCTATGAACACAAATCTGAATTTTTAGTTCACAAAATTTTTCCAACAAAACTTCACAAAACTAATAGCAACTACTCATAGGGATACATAGAGGCCATAGCAAGCATTCAAACTACTTAGAACACAAAGAATTCAACATGCAAGCACATCTACAGCAGCACCAAGAGTAGCTAATTATTCAAAGTATAAACCACAAAAACAAAAACTAATTGGACAAATGGTGGAGTCACATACCAAGCAACAGTCTCCTGAAACAGTTTCAGAAATGGAGCTTCGAGCAAAGAGATTGAAATTGGCAGCAAAACGAGCAAGAACACGGGAGAGAGAGCAAGAGTGATTGTCGGTCTCAAAACCGGCGGATCTCGGGTACGGGGTCCCGAACTGTGCGTCTAGGCGGATGGTAACAAGAGGCAGGGAACACGATGCTTTACCCAGGTTCGGGCCCTCTTGATGGAGGTAAAACCCTCCGTCCTGCTTGATTAATATTGATGATATGGGTAGTACAAGAGTAGATCTACCACGAGATCGGAGAGGCCGAACCCTAGAAGCTAGCCTATGGTATGATTGTATGTTGTCCTATGGACTAAAACCCTCTGGTTTATATAGACACCGGAGAGGGCTAGGGTTACACAAGGTCGGCTACAAAGGAGGAGATATCCATATCCGTATTGCCTAGCTTGCCTTCCACGCCAAGTAGAGTCCCATCCGGACACAAGACGAAGCCTTCAATCTTGTATCTTCATAGTCTAACAGTCCGGCCAAAGAATATAGTCCGGCTATCCGGAGACCCCCTAATCCATTACTCCCTCAGTAGCCCCTGAACCAGGCTCAATGACGACGAGTCCGGCACGCAGTATTGTCTTCGGCATTGCAAGGCGTGTTCCTCCTCCGAATACATCACGGAAGAATTTGAACACAAGGATAGAGTCCGATCCTGCAAAATAAGTTCCACATACCATCGTAGAGAGAATAATATTTCCACAAATCTAATCTGCTGACACGTTTCGGCAACACGACATTATGCCACGGCCCGGTAATTATTCGAACCCTTTTTCTTCAACCAGCCTCACACATAACGCGAGGCGGTTTCTTGACACGTCTTGTCAAAGCAGAGATCGTGTTCCCCTAATTACGTGATTCTCATCAATACGGTCGTGGGTAACCCAACCGTATCTAGGACTCCTAGATTATAGGCAAGTCCCAAACGGCTACGGAGAGGACGCTTGATATTCACCCTCTTTATAAAGGGACAAGGCTTTTACTCTTTCCTTCCCATGCTCAATCGAATCCTTCCCCCGCCTCGAGTTCTAACACCCAAAGCCTAGGTCAGGTCCTCCGAACCTTCAATCATATCCGGATCTAGCCTTCAAGGCCGGTGGATGCCCTCCTCCGTTACAGAAGAAGATATCAAGAAGTTGAGGGAGGCCAGATACCTGACCGCCGAGGTTTCGCATCGGCTGCCTGCCCGAGGGAAGGTCGTCCCTACTCCTGAACCCAACGAAGACGTCTTGTTCATCTTCCACTTCCTCCGAGGTCTCGGCCTCACTCTGGATCCCTTTGTTAGGGGGCTGATGTTTTATTACGGGCTAGATTTCCACGATCTAGCCCCGGACTCCTTTCTCCACATCTCATCATTTATTGTTGTATGTGAGGCTTTCCTCCGCATTACCCCTCACTTTGGCCTATGGCTCAAGACCTTTGACGTGAAGCCGAAGAAGGTCGAGGGGCAGTATGCAGCGTGCGGAGGCGCATTAATAAGCAGGATTACTGGAGCTCCATGGCTAAAGGGTTCTATTCCAGAGGTCTCCGGATTATGGCAACGGGAGTGGTTTTACATCACAGCTCCCAGAAGTGCCAAGTGGGCGGCTGCCCCTGCTTTCCACTCAGGCCCTCCACCACAAACTGATGTCATGGATTAGCAGAGGGCTGAGCTGGGGTCCCGCCAAGGATGTGCCTGTACTGCAAAGCCGCATTCAAAATCTCTTTGAAGGAGATTTCAGTTTGATTATGGTAATGCAAGTCATTTTGGTTCGACGAATCCAGCCATGCAAACGCCGGCCTCTTCGCATGTGGGAGTTCAACCCGGAAGGACCACGTGCTATTCAGAATTTCCTTGGCCTGAGGCACAAGGAGATGTATAGATCATTTTTCGGACCCCAGATAGAGTGTCCGGATACTACCGAGGACGTGGGCCTGAGCAGCAACCGCGCCGCCGACCAAGTAAGTTATCCTCTAGCCGGACACACCGTCTTTCATTTATCATGACGTTATTCTGAGAAATCGCTCTTTGACCAGGACTGGATAACAAAGGTGTCGTGGTTTTGTCACGGCAGATGTCCTAGCAAAAGGACTTAGTGGTGGAGCCATCGCTACGGGTTAGCTTGAAGAGGTTAAAGCGGACACAGGGACGCAAGAGAGTTTTATACTAGTTCGGCCCCTTCAATGAAGGTAAAAGCCTACGTCTAGTTGTGATTGAATTGATGGGGTTTCGATGACTAGGGAGCAAACAAGCTTCACCTATGTCTCGAGTTGTTGTCTGTTGTCCTTGAACCGCCGCCGGGTCGTCCCCTTATATACATGGGTGACTCCCGTCGGCTTATGGGTGACTCTCGTGGCTAGCCTGACTCATGAGTTTGCCGAACTGAAGCGGCAACTGGATGCGGCGAATGCCGACATCGAGCTTGTTAACAAGAGGCTTGACGAGGCACAGGGTAAGTGGTATTTTCTGGTGAATGCCACATAGTAAGAGCACCATGATGCCAGTATCTTTAATATGTTGTGACTGCAGATGGAGCTACCACCGTGGAAACCCTGCGGGCGGAGCTTGCCCGAGCCAAAGAACAAGCAAGGATTAGTAATGCGGCCGCTTTGAAGGCGGCCGAAGAGTTGAAAGCCGATAAGGCCGCGCATTGCGCGAGCAAAGAGAAGATGGCCAAGATGGCTGTAAAGTTAAAAGACACTGCCGACCGTTGCCAGTTCCTTGAAAAAGAAAACCGAGCGAAGGCAACGGACCTTGAAAAGGCCATGATGGCGAACAAAGACACCCGCTCTGCTATGAGAGCGAAGGAGGAGCTGCGTAAAGCTGGGGATATTGTGGCTGGGAAGCCCTTCATGCTGCGGAGGAAGTTCGGAGATCCGCGGTATGCCCCTCTGGATCGGCTGTGGAGTTTGGCAGACGCATATATGGACTTGGCGGCGAGCGTTGTCGATGCGGCCAAATACTTCTGAGATCAAATAGATCATGAAGTGGACAAGCTGTTCTGGTCGCAATTTAACGTTCCAGAGCGTCCGCTTCCGTTGACTGATCAGCTAGCCAAATGGGCCGAACTCAATAGGTTGGCCGAACTCGCCATGAGGTCTGTCATGGATCAGTTGTGGCCGGAAAAGCCGAAGCCGAACAGCTATTTCAGCTTAGTGCAGCAGTTCCTTGGTGCGGTGTCGTGCATCAATGCGATGAAGAGGTCGGCGAGCATAGAAGGCTCGCGGATGGCCCTTGCCCATGTTAAAGCATACTGGGCAGAGATGGATGCTACCACTGTTGCGGCGTAGGGTTCAGCCATAGGCCGAGTGGCTGCCGAGCACTATTTCGAAGAGGCTCTCGAGGGTGCTCGTTTGATAGAGGCCCAGTGCTCGAAGAATATTATGTTTGAGTGACATGTATTCCCATTGTAAACACAATGTTTTTATGAAATTTATTAAGGTTGTGTTTATACTTTTGCCTGAAAGTAATATGATGCCTCCTGTGCGGCTGTTTATGTATACACGTGTATAACCTGGAAAATTGCAGTCGTCGGCTTCAGCCCCCACGCATATAATGCGGAGGTGTTTGCAGAAGACGCGTGTTCACACTTAACCCAACGTCTTGGTCCTATTAAGGAGGTGATAGCGCAACGAACGAGGCTACTGGACTGTAATGCTTTAACACTTTCACTTAGCCATAGGAGTTTGACGGTGGGGCTACTATATAGCCCCTTGTGGCTCCGCACTCTCTCGAATTCGGGGTGCGTACATGCCTGGCCGGGAAACGGCCCTTTGTTAAGGCCGAGGGATTCTAACATTCCGATAGGTCATCGAGTGGTTGACCAGTCTCACGATATATCATGACAGTCAGTTTTCGGCTTTCTCTACTGAGGTGCTCATCCGGATGACCCAGGGAACAATCGCAGTAGTTCTCCTAGTGCTACCTTAGCCGATAGAGCGGAACGTAAGGTACCAAAACATAGGAGCCGGGCAAACCCAGCATTTGACCAAAGACATGATTCGGAGCTGATGCATATAGGGACAAACTCGCGACGCCGAACACTCCCTAAGGTATTCGGTCTTTATGGTATGAACCGGGCCTAATCAGTGCCCTTTATAAGAAGCCCCTGGTGTTCAGGTACATGCATTATTCTGACGTGGCCACATGCCAAGACGATAGCATCCTTCTCAATTGTACTGAGAATCTGAGGGATGTGTATCAACAAGAGACAGTAATAAAGGTTGATGCAGGGTCTTAATCTAAAAAGAATCCCTGCTGCACGTCTGCGCCTGTGTCTCCGTTGTGCCGTATCCTGGACGGGTGTAGCATGGTGGTCATCTGTAAAAGAGAGGAACTTAGGTGAAAAGTTGTCGTGCAAAAAGGCAGATTTTTTTAAGAAACCTTGTATAATTCAAGATGAGTAAAAATTGCCACTTGTCTGCGCGTGTTGAGCCACTTGTATTTGTGATAGGGGTGTGGCCATCAAACATGTACGAATTACATACAGTTGCACCGGACTCGTCTAACCGTGTCCGTGGTCTTGACTACCTATCGAATACTTTAGTTGGTGAGGCCGTTTTAGTGTGCGGCTGCCCAAGCAGCCGCATTCTCTTCGGCACACAGGGATCGCTCCATATTTCCATTTACTGTAATGATGCCATGTGGACTGGGCATCTTAAGAGTGAGGGAAGCGTAGTGTGGTATTGCGTTAAAGCGAGCGAAAGCTTCGCGTCCAAGTAGTGCTTGATAGCCACTTTGGAACGAAGCAATGTGGAAGGTTAAATTTTCGCTACGGAAGTTATTGAGGAAGCCAAATATAGCTTCTAGTAGCAGTGAGCCCCTGGGCCTGGCGTTACTCCTTTAAAGGTAGTGTTGTTTTGGCAAATTTTCGTTGGGTCTATCCCCATTTTGCGGATTATGTCCTGATATATCAGGTTTAGACTGCTGCCACCGTCCATCAGGAATCGTGCGAAATGGTATCCGTCAATTATTGGGTCTAATACCAAGGCAGCCCATCCTGCATGCCGGATATTTGCTGAGTAATCCCGATGGTCGAAAGTGATCGGTTGAGCCGACCAGTGACAGGATTCCGCGGTGATAGGCCCTTGGGCATATTTCTCTAGGAGCGCCGCTTTATTTCTCCCCTTGATCACGTGTAACACATTTACTATTTTGACTTCTGGTGGAAATTTCTTTTGTTCCCCGATGTCTTGCTTGAGAGGCTAATCCTCGTCTTCGCTTGGTGTATCCTCCCCCTTGTGTACGGCTTTCAGCTTGCCGGACTGCTTGAAGACCCAACATTCTCTATGGGTATGATTAGCGGGTTTACCAGGGGTGCTATGGATCTGACATATTTGGTCCAGAATTTTGTTTAGGTTGGACAGTTCATATCTGGCGCCTTTAGGGGGCGGCTTTTGCTGACCTGGCCGGGAGCTTCTGAATCCGGCGTTTACTGCCGTGCTCTTTGGGCTGTCTTCTTTATTCCGGTATTTATTATTTTTGCTGCATCGTGATTTCCCGTTTTCATCTCTAACTTCGGATGTACTTGGGTCGCTGGTGCTGCATCTGGCTAGCCAGCTGTCCTCACCCACGCAAAAGCGGGTCATGAGGCTTGTTAATGTTGCCATTGTCCTCGGCTTTTCTTGGTCGAGGTGTCTGGCAAGCCATTCGTCGTGGACGCTACGCTTAAAAGCTGCCAAGGCTTCGGCGTCCGGACAGTCGACTATTTGGTTCTTTTTAGTAAGAAACCTGTTCCAAAGCTTTCGGGCTGACTCTCCAGGTTGTTGAGTTATATGACTCAAATCATCCGCATCCGGAGGTCGGACATAAGTCCCTTGAAAATTTACCCGAAAAGCATCTTCGAGCTCTTCCCAGTTTCAATGGAGTTTTCGGGGAGGCGTTTAAGCCAGTGCCGAGCTGGCCCTTTGAGCTTGAGGGGTAAGTACTTGATGGCGTGGAGATCATCTCCTAGAGCCATATGGATATGGAGGATATAGTCCTCAATCCAGACCCCAGGGTCTGTTGTTCCGTCGTATGCCTCTATGTTTACGGGTCTGAATCCCTCTGGAAATTCATGGTCCAGCACCTCATCGGTGAAACATAGGGGGTGTGCGGCACCCCTGTATCTGGGTTTACCGTGTTGTTCGGATGTTTGTTGTGTTGCATCGTATGCTGGAGCGCACTTGCATGGTCCATAGATGGATCTGGTTGTGCCGTCCTTTTGATGCGAGCCCTCGCGTGGATCGCGTATTGGCTTATGTGCGGCATTGTTTGCCGCTCTATGTTGGCCGTGAGGTCGTCTATCCGGCCAGGTGGCCGTTTTAATTTTTGGTTGCGGGGGATCTAAGGCCTCCTCATCGAATTCAGGTAGCAACTTCTGCTTTGGGTAGCTCTTAGTGGGGCAATTACCTCCATACTTCGTTGTTGTATTGAGTACTTTACTCCATCTGATTTTAAGTGTGTCTTGCACAACCTTGAGCCTTTGCTTTTGCTTTTTTAGACTCCTTGCGGTCGCAACGAGCCTTTGACGGGCATTCTGTTGCTCCGGGTGTCTGTCCGGTGTGATGTCATCCGGACTGTTATCTTTGACAGACTCGGGTTGTTCGGTTTGATTCTCCGGGTTGCCGTGGTCCGGCGATGGTTCACCCTGCTCTAACGCTGGGTCTGTATGATCGTTGTTTTTACCGAGGCAGGATTTTGAGCGGTGCTTACGCCGCTGCTTTGACTACTTCTCGAGGGGACAACCCTTCATTGCGTCCTTCTATTCCTCGTGGTCGTTTTCTTTTGGTGTGTCCACCATGTATACGTCATGTGATGAAGTGGGCGTCCAGTGCCCTGTGGGGAGTGGTTCCTGTTCGTCTCCTGCATCGTTGTCCATACCATCGATGTCTTCGGAGTCGAAGTCGAGCATGTCGGTTAGGTCATCGACAGTGGCTACTAAGTGGGTGGTGGGTGGGTGGTGAATTTTGACACCATCCGCATCCCAATCCTGCCGGACATAGTTCGGCCAGGATTCTCCTGACAAGGAGAGAGACCTTAATGAGTTCAGTATGTCGCCAAGGGGCAAGTGCTGAAAAATATCCGCGGAGGTAAACTCCATGATCGGCGCCCAATTGGATTCGCTAGGAACGGGCGAAGGTGGTTCGGAGTCCGTGGCCGGAGAGAGATCCAGTAGTTTGTCAACACAACTCTCGTGCAGAGTAAGGTTGATGTTTGGCTCGATCGCCGATGAGGGTAAGGCCTCCGTGGCGGGGTCCATCCACCTGTCCATGGACGGTGCAACTGGCTCCGAATTGAGGGTCGGAGCGGCTGCCGGTGCGATCTCCTGAACACTGTCGAATGGTAGAGCTAAATCGTACTCATCATGACCGCGTGACGCACAAGGCAGAGGCTCGAATCCATCGAAGATCAAGTCTCCGCGGCTATCGGCCGTGTAGTTTAAGCTTCCAAACCTGACCTGATAGCCAGGGGCATAGCTTTCAATCTGCTCCAGATGGCCAAGCGAATTGGCCCGCAGTGCAAAGTCGCCGAATACAAAAATCTGTCCGGGGAGAAAAGTCTCACCCTGGACTGCATCTCTAATGATGATAGAAGGAGCCATCAAGCCTAACGGCGACGAGACAGAGGAACTCCCAATGAAAGCACCAATGTCGGTGTCAAAACCGGCGGATCTCGGGTAGGGGGTCCCGAACTGTGCGTCTAGGCGGATGGTAACAGGAGGCAGGGAACACGATGTTTTACCAAGGTTCGGGCCCTCTTGATGGAGGTAAAACCCTACGTCCTACTTGATTAATATTGATGATATGGGTAGTACAAGAGTAGATCTACCACGAGATCGGAGAGGCTAAACCCTAGAAGCTAGCCTATGGTATGATTGTATGTTGTCCTATGGACTAAAACCCTCCGGTTTATATAGACACCGGAGAGGGCTAGGGTTACACAAGGTCGGTTACAAAGGAGGAGATATGCATATCCGTATTGCCTAGCTTGCCTTCCACGCCAAGTAGAGTCCCATCCGGACACGAGACGAAGTCTTCAATCTTGTATCTTCATAGTCTAACAGTCCGGCCAAAGAATATAGTCCGGCTGTCCGGAGACCCCCTAATCCAGGACTCCCTCAGTGATTTTTTTGGAGGTCGGTGACAATGTGGGCTAAAGAGATAAGTGAGGGGGCCCACATGGGGACCACAACCCCCAGGGCGCGCCAGGGGGTGCTGGCGTGCCCAGGTGGGTTGTGCCCACCTGGTGCACCCCCTCTGGTTATTTTTGCACCAAAAATTCTTAAATATTCAGGAAAAAATCATATAAAATTTCAGGGCATTCTGAGAACTTTTATTTTGAGTTAATTTTTATTGCACGGAAAATTCAGAAAACAGACAAAACATGGCATTTTATTTTATTTAACTAATAAAAACAGAGAATAAAAAGTAGGGATAGAAAGTAGTGCTTACTAAATTCATCAACTTCATACTGTTCAAAAATGATTCATTAATAAGGTTGATCAAGTCTTATTAACAACCACTTTCGATTAGTATGAAACCGAAGAACTTTCGTAAATTGATACGTCTCCGTCGTATCTATAATTTTTGATTGTTCCATCCCAATATTCTACAACTTTCATATACTTTTGGCAACTTTTTATACTATTTTTGGGACTAACATATTGATCTAGTGCCCAGTGCCAGTCCCTATTTGTTGCTTGTTTTTTGTTTTGCAGTAAATCCATATCAAACTTAGTCCAAACGGGATAAAAACTGACGGAGATTTTTTTGGAATATATGTGATTTTTGGGAAGAAAAATCCACGCGAGACGATGCCCGAGGGGGCCACGAGGCAGGGGGGCGCGCCCTGGGCCCTCGTGGCCACCCCGTAAGGCGGTTGATGCCCTTCTTCCGCCGCAAGAAAGATAATATCTGGATAGAGATCTTGTTAAAATTTCAGCCCAATCGGAGTTACGGATCTCCGGGAATATAAAAAACGGTGAAAGGGCAGAATATGAGAACGCAGAGACAAAGAGACAGAGAGACAGATCCAATCTCGGAGGGGCTCTCGCCCCTCCCACGCCATGGATACCAAGGTCCAGAGGTCAAACCCTTCTCCCATCAAGGGAGGAGGTCAAGGAAGAAGAAGAATGAGGGGGGCTCTCTCCCCCTCGCTTCCGGTGGCGCCGGAGTGCCACCGGGGGCCATCATCATCACCGCAATCTGCACCAACAACTTCACCGCCATCATCACCAACTCTTCCCCCCTCTATGAAGCGGTGTAACCCCTCTTTTACCCACTGTAATCTCTACTTAAACATGGTGCTCAACAATATATATTATTTCCCAATGATGTATGGCTATCCTATGATGTTTGAGTAGATCCGTTTTGACCTATGGGCTATTTGATGATCGTGATTGGTTTGAGTTGCATGTTTTATTATTGGTGTTGCCCTATGGTGCTCTCCGTGTCGTGCAAGCGTGAGGGATTCCCGCTGCAGGGTTTGCAATATGTTCGTGATTTGCTTATGGTGGGTGGCGTGAGTGACAGAAGCACAGACCCGAGTAAGTAGGTTGTTTACGTATGGGATAAAGAGGACTTGATACTTTAACGCTATGGTTGGGTTTTACCTTAATGATCTTTAGTAGTTGTGGATGCGAGTTCCAATCATAAGTGCATATGATCCAAGTAGAGAAAGTATGTTAGCTTATGCCTCTCCCTCATATAAAATTGCAATAATGATTATTGGTTTAGTTATCGATTGCCTAGGGACAAATAACTTTCTCGTAACAAAAAGCTCTTTACTAAAACTAACCTAGTTGTGTCTTTACCTAAACAGCCCCTACTTTTTATTTAAGTAATATTTATTATCTTGCAAACCTATCCAAAAACACCTACAAAGTACTTCTAGTTTCATACTTGTTCTAGGTAAAGCGAACGCTAAGCGTGCGTAGAGTTGTATCGGTGGTTGATAGAACTTCAGGGAATATTTGTTCTACCTTTAGCTCCTCATTGGGTTCGACACTCTTACTTATCGAAAGAGGCTACAATTGATCCCCTATACTTGTGGGTTATCAAGACCTTTTTTTGGCGCTGTTGTCGGGGAGCAATAGCGTGGGGTGAATATTCTCGTGTGTGCTTATTTGCTTTATCTCTAAGTAATCATTATTTGTTGTTATTAGTTGTTTTCTATCTTTAGTTATGGGTAGGAAATGCAAAATACCAAAAAAAATAGTTGTACCTACTAAACCAATGGTTGAAGAACCACTCAAAATCTATCACAGTCCTGAAGCTTATTACTTGGATCATCTTCGATCCCTTTATGCTCGTGCTGAAACCCCAAGTAGCTTAGTTGAGGGCAAATCTTTAGATGAGCATGCTTGTTATGTGCGACACCGTATATCTGAAAAAGGGAAACTTTTACTGGGTCAAATTCATCGTTTGCAATGCTATGCTTGGAATTTATGTGAAATGTATGATTTTACTTGTTGTTCTGAAAACACTAAGAAACACCTTCCCTATCAATGTGAGTTTAGTGATAATGGAATCGTATCTTCGTATGCTAAGGGTGTTTATAATTACTATGATGTTCAACAAATTGAAGAATTTGTTGCTTTTGAGGGTGCTTACGAAATTGCTTCTTTGATTGAAAAGTATGATGCTACTCTTTACAAATCTGAAAAATTTGCCAAACTTAAATATTGCTATGATAATTATGCTTCTAATGCCTATGTTGAACCATATATTGAGGCCTACTCCGCTGTCCAAGAAGAGACTAATATTTTGCAGGAGTCTATGGAACAAGAAATTGATGAAACTGTGAGCTCATTGGATGAAAAATATGATGAGGAGAGCGAAGAACAAAAGGAGGAAGAGCGGATTTGCTACCCATGCCAACCTTCTAATGAGAGTAACTCTTCAACTCATACATTGTTTAATTTCCCTTCGTGCTTACCGAAGGATGATTTCTATGATGACTATTATGATCCCTTTGCTTTCTTGAAATATCCCTTTTTGATGATGCTTGTATGCTTGTGGCCAAAATGCCAATATGAATTATTCTTATGGAGATGAACTTGCTATAGTTCCTTATGTTAAACATGAGATTGTTGCTATTGCACCCACGCATGATAGTCCTATTATCTTTTTGAATTCTCTCGACTACACTATATTGGAGAAGTTTGCCTTTATTAAAGATTATATTGATGGGTTGCCTTTTACCGTTGCACATGATGATTTTGATAGATATAATATGCATGTGCTTGTTGCTCCTACTTGCAATTATTATGAGAGAGGAACTATATCTCCACCTCTCTATGTTTCCAACATGGTAAAATTGCAAGAAATTGTTTATACTATGCATTGGCCTTTACTTTGTGTGCATGAATTGTTATTTTATGACATGCCGATGCATAGGAAGAGAGTTAGACTTCGTTGTTGCATGATATATGTTGCCTTGTGCTCACTACTGAATGCCAAATCATTGCTAAATGAAATTGGCTTTGATATACCTTGGGATCCGGGTGGATTCACTACTTCAACACTATATGCCTAGCTTAATGGCTTTAAAGAAAGTGCTGCCAGGGATACAATCCGGAAGTTTTAGAGAGTAATTTATTTCTGTTGAGTGCTTTTATATAGTTTAAAAACAAAAAAATAAAGAGGGGAACCCGAAACTTTTCACAAAGAAAAGCGAAAGTGAGAAAGACAAGCATTGTTGAAGTGGGAGCTAGCCTTGAACTTTGTTCATGCTCAAGGAAACTTTGTGAATCTTGATTACAGAAACTTTTCAACAAAAATAATTATCCCCTTGTACAATTCCATTGTATTATAAAAATAATGTGCCAAGGTTTGCCTTTAGGATGTTTACATTTGCTTGATGGTTTGTACGGTGGAGGACAGAAACTTTGGATGTAGTGTGCGATTTTACATTTTTTTACTGGAACATCAAATGGTTTTGAAACGATTTGCACTATCTTTCTATACAAATTTTTTATTTTTCCTAATTTTGGCAGAATTTTTCAAGTATCAGAAGTATGATGAATGTTCAAATTATTACAGACTGTTCTTATTTAGACAGATTCTATTTTTGATGCATAGTTTGCTTGTTTTGATGAAACTATCGATTTATATCAGTGGATTAAGCCATGAAAAAAGTTATATTACAGTAGATATAATGCAAAAAAGAAAATATGAATTGGTTTGCAACAGTACTTAGAGTAGTGATTTGCTTTATAATACTAACAGATCTTACCGAGTCCTTTGTTGAAGTTTTGTGTGGATGAAGTGTTCGATGATCGAGAAGGTCTCGATGTGAGAAGAAGGAGGAGAGGCAAGAGCCCAAGCTTGGGGATTCCCAAGGCACCCCAAGTAAATATTCAAGGAGACTCAAGTGTCTAAGCTTGGGGATGCCCCGGAAGGCATCCCCTCTTTCTTCAACAAGTACCGGTATGTTTTCGGATTCGTTTCATTCATGTGATATGTGCAGATCTTGGAGCGTCTTTTGCATTTAGTTTTAATTTTTCTTTTATGCACCATGCTGGTATGAGATAGTCCTTGGTTGATTTATAGAATGCTCTATGCACTTCAGTTATATCTTTGGAGTATGGCTATATAGAATGCTTCATGTGCTTCACTTATATCATTTGAAGTTTGGATTGCCTGTTTCTCTTTACATAGAAAACCACCATTTGTAGGATGCTCTTTTGCTTCACTTATATTTGTTAGAGCGTGGGCATATCTTTTGTAGAAAGAATTAAAGTCTCTTGCTTCACTTATATCTATTTAGAGAGATGACAGGAACTGGTCATTCACATGGTTAGTCATAAAATCCTACATAAAACATGTAGATCACTGAATATGATATGTTTGATTCCTTGCAATAGTTTTGCAATATAAAGATGGTGATATTAGAGTCATGCTAGTGGGTAGTTGTGTATTGTAGAAATACTTGTGTTGAGGATTGTGATTCCTATAGCATGCACGTATGGTGAACCGTTATGTAATGACGTCGGAGCATGAGGTATTTAATGATTGTCTTCCTTATGAGTGGCGGTTGGGGATGAGCGATGGTCTTTTCCTACCAATCTATCCCCCTAGGAGCATGCGCGTAATACTTTTTTGATGACTAATAGATTTTTGCAATAAGTATGTGAGTTCTTTATGACTAATGTTGAGTCCATGGATTATATGCACTCTCACCCTTCCATCATTGCTAGCCTCTCTAGTACCGCGCAACTTTCGCCGGTACCATAAACCCACCATATACCTTCCACAAAACAGCCACCATACCTACCTATCATGGCATTTCCATAGCCATTCCGAGATATATTGCCATGCAACTTCCATCATCATCATATACATGACTTGAGCATTTATTGTCATATTGCTTTGCATGATCGTAAGATAGCTAGCATGAAGTTTTCATGGCTTGTCCATTTTTTGATGTCATTTCTATGCTAGATCATTGCGCATCCCGGTACACCGCTGGAGGCATTCATATAGAGTCATATATTTGTTCTAGACATCGAGTTGTAATATTGAGTTGTAAGTAAATAAAAGTGTGATGATCATCATTATTAGAACATTGTCCCATGTGAGGTTATCAAAATAAAAGAGGCCAAAGAAGCCCAAAAAAAGAGGCCAAAGAAGCCCACCAAAAAAATGAGAGAAAAGAGAGAAGGGGCAATGTTACTATCCTTTTACGACACTTGTGCTTCAAAGTAGCACCATGTTCTTCATATAGAGAGTCTCTTGAGTTATCACTTTCATATACTAGTGGGAATTTTCATTATAGAACTTGCCTTGTATATTCCGATGATGGGCTTCCTCAAATGCCCGAGGTCTTCTTGAGAAAGCAAGTTGGATGCACACCCACTTAGTTTCAGTTTGAGCTTTCATACACTTATAGCTCTTAGTGCATCTATTGCATGGCAATCCCTACTCATTCTCATTGATATCTATTGATGGGCATCTCCATAGCCCATTGATACGCCTAGTTGATGTAAGACTATCTTCTCTTTTTTGTCTTCTCCACAACCTCCATTCTATTCCACCTATAGTGCTATGTCCATGGCTCACGCTCATGTATTGCGTGAAAGTTGAAAATTTTTGAGAACATCAAAAGTATGAAACAATTGCTTGGCTTGTCATCGGGGTTGTGCATGATGTGAATATTTTGTGTGGTGAAGATGGAGCATAGCCAGACTATATGATTTTGTAGGGATAACTTTCTTTGGTCATGTTATTTTGAAAATACATGATTGCTTTATTAGTAGGCTTGAAGTATTATTGTTTTTATGTCAAATGATAGACTATTGCTTTGAATCACTCGTGTCTTAATATTCATGCCATGATTAGATATGTGATCAAGATTATGCTAGGTAGCATTCCACATCAAAAATTATCTTTTTTCTCATTTACCTACTCGAGGACGAGCAGGAATTAAGCTTGGGGATGCTGATACGTCTCCGTCGTATCTATAATTTTTGATTGTTCCATGCCAATATTCTACAACTTTCATATAATTTTGGCAACTTTTTATACTATTTTTGGGACTAACATATTGATCCAGTGCCCAGTGCCAGTTCCTGTTTGTTGCATGTTTTTTGTTTCGCAGTAAATCAATATCAAACGGAGTCCAAACGGGATAAAAACTGACGGAGATTTTTTTGGAATATATGTGATTTTTGGGAAGAAAAATTCACGTGAGACAATGCCCGAGGGGGCCACGAGGCAGGGGGGCGCGCCCCAGGGGGGCAAGCGCGCACTGGGCCCTCGTGGCCTCCCCGTAAGGCGGTTGATGCCCTTCTTTCGCCGCAAGAAATCTAATATCCGGATAGAGACCGTGTTAAAAATTCATCCCAATCAGAGTTACGGATCTCCGGGAATATAAGAAATGGTGAAAGGGCAGAATATGAGAACGCAGAAACAGAGAGAGACAGAGAGACAGATCCAATCTTGGAGGGGCTTTCGCCCCTCCCACGCCATGGATACCAAGGACCAGAGGGGAAACCCTTCTCCCATCTAGGGAGGAGGTCAAGGAAGAAGAAGAAGTAGGGGGGCTCTCTCCCCCTCGCTTCCGGTGGCGCCGGAGTGCCACCGAGGGTCATCATCATCACCGTAATCTTCACCAACAACTTCACCGCCATCATCACCAACTCTTCCCCCCTCTATGCAGCGGTGTAACGCCTCTTTTACCCATTATAATCTCTACTTAAACATGGTGCTCAACGCTATATATTATTTCCCAATGATGTATGGCTATCCTATGATGTTTGAGTAGATCCGTTTTGTCCTATGGGTTATTTGATGATCGTGATTGGTTTGAGTTGCATGTTTTATTATTGGTGATGTCCTATGGTGCTCTCCATGTCACGCAAGTGTGAGGGATTCCTGCTGTAGGGTTTGCAATATGTTCATGATTTTCTTATGGTGGGTGGCGTGAGTGACAGAAGCACAGACCCGGGTAAGTAGGTTGTTTACGTATGGGATAAAGAGGACTTGATACTTCAATGCTATGGTTGGGTTTTACCTTAATGATCTTTAGTAGTTGCGGATGCTTTCTAGAGTTCCAATCTTAAGTGCATATGATCCAAGTAGAGAAAGTACGTTAGCTTATGCCTTTCCCTCATGTAAAATTGCAATAATGATTACCGGTCTAGTTATCAATTGCCTAGGGACAAATAACTCTCTCGTAACAAAAAGCTCTTTACTAAAACTAACCTAGTTGTGTCTTTACCTAAACAGCCCCTACTTTTTATTTATGTATCCTTTATTATCTTGCAAAGCTATCCAAAAACACCTACAAAGTACTTCTAGTTTCATACTTGTTCTAGGTAAAGCGAACGCTAAGCGTGCGTAGAGTTGTATTGGTGGTCGATAGAACTTGAGGGAATATTTTTTCTACCTTTAGCTCCTCGTTGGGTATGACACTCTTACTTATCGAAAGAGGCTACAGTTGATCCCCTATACTTGTGTGTTATCATAAATCACTAAGTTACCTCAATGGGGATATGCATTCCCCCGATAATAAGCATTTCATATTTCTTTTCGATAGTAGGTAGAGGTATTTGAAAACTTCCAATAGTGATTGTCGGAGATTTTTCAATAACATTAATACCATTCACTTGGAATTGTTTCTTTGGAAAGTGCACCATATGCTCATTACCATTGATATGAAAAGTGACCTTGCTTTTATTGCAATCAATAACAGCCCCTGAAGTATTCAAGAAGGGTCTACTAAGGATAATCGACATGTTGTCGTCCTCGGGCATCTCAAGTATAACAAAGTCAGTTAAAATAGTAACATTAGTAACAACAACTGGCACATCCTCATAGATACCGATTGGTATGGCAATTGATTTGTCAGCCATTTGCAAAGATATTTCAGTAGGTGTGAGTTTATTCAAATCAAGTCTTTTATATAAATAGAAAGGCATAACACTAACACCAGCTCCTAAATCACACAAAGCAGTTGAGGGAGTCCTGGATTAGGGGGTCTCCGGACAGCCAGACTATATCCTTTGGCCGGACTGTTGGACTATGAAGATACAAGATTGAAGACTTCGTCTTGTGTCCAGATGGGACTCTACTTGGTGTGGAAGGCAAGCTAGGCCATACGGATATGTATATCTCCTCCTTTGTAACCGACCTTATGTAACCCTAGCCCCCTCCGGTGTCTATATAAACCTGAGTGTTTTAGTCCGTAGGACAACAGACAATCATACCATAGGCTAGCTTCTAGGGTTTAGCCTCTCCGATCTTGATGTAGATCAACTCTTGTAATACTCATATTGTCAAGAATAAATCAAGCAGGACGTAGGGTTTTACCTCCATCAAGAGGGCCCGAACTTGGGTAAAACATCGTGTCCCCTGCCTCCTGTTACCATCCGCATTAGACGCACAGTTCGGGACCCCCTACCCGAGATCCGCCGGTTTTGACACCGACATTGGTGCTTTCATTGAGAGTTCCTCTGTGCCGTCGCCGTTAGGCTTGATGGCTCCTACGATCATCGATAGCGATGCAGTCCAAGGTGAGACTTTTCTTCCCGGACAGATCTTTCTGTTCGGTGGCTTCACACTGCGGGCCAACTCACTTGGCCATCTGGAGCAGATCAAAAGTTACACCCTAGCCACAAGGTCAGGTTTGGAAGCTTAAACTACATGGCCGATATCCGCGGAGACTTGATCTTCGACGGATTTGAGCCCCTGCCTTGTGCGCCATGCGGTCACGATGAGTACGATCTAGCTCTACCATCGGACAATGTTGAAGAAATCGCATCGGCAGCCGCTCCGACCCTAAATTCGGAGCTAGTTGCACCATCCATGGACGGGTGGATAGACCCCGCCACGGAGGCCGTAACTTCTGCGGTGATCGAGCCGAATATCGACCTTACCCTTCACTAGAGCCATGTTGCCAAACTGCCGGATCCTTCTCCGGCCATGAACTCCGAACCGCCTGCGCTCGTCCCTATCGAATCCGATTGGGCGCTGATCATGGAGTTTACCTCCACAGATATTTTTCAGCACTCGCCCTTTGGCGACATACTGAAATCATTAAGGTCTCTCTCCTTGTCAGGAGAGTCCTGGCCGAACTACGTCCGGCAGGATTGGGATGCGGATGACGAAGAAATTCGCCGCCCACCCACCACCCACTTAGTAGCCGCTATCGATGACTTAACCGACATGCTCGACTTCGACTCCGAAGACATCGACGGTATGGATGATGATGCGGGAGGCGAAGAGGAACCACTGCCCATAGGGCACTGGACAGCCACCTCGTCATATGACATATACATGGTGGACACACCCAAAGAAGGCAATGGCGATGGGACAGCGGAGGATGACCCCTCCAAGAAGCAACCCAAGCGCCGGCGTCAGCGGTGCCGCTCTAAGTCCCGCCAAGGCAAAAGCGGTGATACCGGCCCCGAAGATAATAGCACTTCGGACAGTGCCGAAGGCAACAACAATCCCCTCCAGCATGATTTAGAGCAGGAGGATGGAGAAGCCAGCCCTCCTGAGAGAGCGGCAGATGCAGAGGCGGAGGATGATAATTACATGCCTCCCTCCGAAGATGAGGCAAGCCTCGACGATGACGAATTCGTCGTGCCAGAGGATCCCGTCGAACAAGAGCGCTTCAAGCGCCGGCTTATAGCCACGGCAAATAGCCTTAAGAAAAAGCAGCAGCTTCAAGCTGATCAAGATTTGCTAGCTGACAGATGGACTGAAGTCCTGGCGGCCGAGAAATATAAACTTGAACGCCCCTCCAAGAGTTACCCAATGTGCAGGTTGCTACCCCGACTAGAGGAGGAAGCACCGAAACCTACATCCCCGGCGTATGACGCGGCTGATCGGCCACCTCGTGGCCGTGACAAAGAGGCGTTCCAGCCAAAAGCTCAACCCGCACCCCGATGCCATTCAAATAAAAAGGCATGGGGAAATACGCCAGACCTACGAGACGCATTGGAGGACAAAGTAAAACACACAAGATCGATCTACGGATCACAAGGGCGCGCCACTATGCGAGACGATAATCGTCATGTCGGATACAGTAAAAGTAAGTCCGGCTGGGCCGAACACAGTGGGCAAGACTCATTTGAGCTGTGTCGTGATATAGCCCAGTACAGAGGCGCCGTAAACCCCTTATGCTTCACATAAGAAGTAATGGATCATCAAATCCCAGAGGGTTTCAAACCCGTAAATATAGAATCATACGACGGCACAACAGATCCTGCGATATGGATTGAGGATTTCCTCCTGCACATCCACATGGCCCGCGGTGATGACCTACACGCCATCAAATACCTCCCACTCAAACTCAAAGGACCAACTCAGCATTGGCTCAACAGCTTGCCGCAGAGTCCATTGGCTATTGGGAAGATCTGGAAGCTGCATTCCTCGACAACTTTCAAGGCACTTATGTGCGACCACCAGATGCCGATGACTTGAGCCACATAATTCAGCAGCCAGAGGAATCGGCCAGGCAATTCTGGACATGGTTCCTAACAAAGAAAAATCAAATCATCGACTGTCCGGATGCAGAGGCCCTAGCAGCTTTCAAGCACAACATCCGCGACGAATGGCTCGCCCGGCACCTTGGCCAGGAAAAGCCGAAATCTATGGCAGCCCTCACGACACTCATGACCCGCTTCTGTGCAGGAGAGGACAGTTGGTTGGCTCGCAACAATAACATATCAAAGAACCATGGTACTTCGGATACCAAGGACGGCAACGGCAGGTCACGTCGCAACAAACATAAGCGCCGCATTAACAGCGACGATACCGAGGATACGGCAGTCAATGCCGGATTCAAAGGCTCTAAACCCGGTCAGCGAAAAAGCCATTCAAAAGAAGCACTCCGGGCCCGTCTAGTTTGCACCGTATACTCGATCGCTCGTGTCAAATACACAACACCCCCGACAAGCCAGCCAACCACACCAGCAGGGATTGTTGGGTGTTCAAGCAGGCCAGCAAGTTAAATGCCGCAAACAAAGATAAGGGGTCACATAGCAATGACGAGGAGGAGCCCCGGCAAACGAACACCGGAGGACAAAAGAGGTTCCCCACACAAGTGCGGATGGTGAACATGATATACTCAACCCACATCCCCAAGAGAGAGCGGAAGCGTGTGCTCAGGGACGTATATGCGTTGGAGCCAGTCGCCCCAAAGTTCAACCCATGGTCCTCCTGTCCGATCACCTTCGATTGCAGGGACCACCCCACTAGTATCCGTCATGGCGGATTCGCCGCACTGGTCCTAGACCCAATCATTGACGGATTTCACCTCACTCGAGTCCTTATGGATGGCAGCAGTAGCCTGAACCTACTTTATCAGGACACAGTGCGCAAAATGGGCATAGACCCCTCAAGGATCAAACCCACAAAAACGACCTTTAAAGGCGTCATACCAGGTGTAGAGGCCCATTGCACAGGCTCAGTCACACTGGAAGTGGTCTTCATATCCCCGGATAACTTCCGAAGCGAAGAGTTAATCTTCGACATAGTCCCGTTCCGTAGTGGCTACCATGCACTGCTCGGGCGAACCGCATATGCAAGATTCAATGCGGTACCGCATTATGCATATCTCATGCTCAAGATGCCAGGACCGCAGGGGGTCATCACAGTCAATGGAAACACAGAGCGCTCTCTCCGCACGGAGGAGCACACTGCGGCCCTCGCAGCAGAAGCGCAAAGCAGCCTCTTAAGGCAATCCACTAGTTCGGCGATTAACGACCCGGACACCTTCAAGCGCGCCCGGAGTAATCGGCAACTGGACCGCCTGGCACGTTCCGAGCTCGCATAGCAATGCGGCCCCCACCCCGGTCCCAGCCAAACGGCGAAATCCATGCCATGCATACATAATTACGCATTAAAAATACCATGGGCATAGGTGGGGAGGGGGCACGACTACGACATGCGCCAAGACGCGGCTTAAACCGCACTAGGGGCTTCCTTCTTTGTTATTTTTCTCTTTCAGGACTTTAATCTCTGGAAACCCTGTCCAGCAGCCTGATTGCGGACACATGATGCAGCAACCAAGGAGGCAGAAAGCTACGTCACACCACGGAACTCCCAGGTGGATTACGATAACGAGTGAAATATTTGATTTAATACGATTTGTCAGCTTGCCCTTGGAAGGGACATGTCAAACAGTCCTACTTTTTGCTTATCGCACTACTTGTATCATTCTGCTTTAAAGCACCTTTTTGAATAAATGGGGCATAGCATTAAGACTATTATTGCATTCTTCCTTTATATATATATATATATATATATATGTTCATTCATGACATCTAGCACCCGTACATTCTGGTACGGCCAATACGCTAGGGGCTTAGGCATACCCCATAATACGGCGTGAGAAGTCCGAACACTTTCGATAGTGCGGCACCCCGAACTTATAGCACTATATGCATCAGCTCCGAATCATGTCTTGGGTCAATAGTTGGGTTTTCCCTACGTTCCGCTATATCGGCTAAGGTAGCACTGCGAGAACTACTGCGATTGTGCCCCGGTTCTGCTGGGCTAAGCACCTCAGTAGAGAAAGCTAAAACTAACTATCATGATAAGGCGAGAGACTGGTCGTTGTTCGAGAGGTTTCAAGTCCCTAAAGACTTATGCTGCTTAGAGCGAGGAGTCGGCCCTGTCCGGCTTAAGGCGTGTATAGCGCCCCAAAATCGGCCTTCCAAATACTGGGGGCTTCACCGAAAGTTAAAATTATATAATTCTATGGCTAAGTTTGAGTGATAACGCATTATAGTCTGATTGCCTTGTTCATTGTGCTGAGCACCTCCCTTGGAGGACCCAAAAATGGGAACAAGAGTACTCAGGTTTATCCCGAACACCCCAGCACTCGTGGCGTGGGGGCAGAAACCGACGACTAGCCATCTCTCAGATTTGATAAACAGCCGAACAGAAGGTAATATTTTAAATTCAAACAAGCGTTGCATAGCGCATATGAACAAGTTTTCATAATACAGGATTACATGAGCAAGTTTATTCAAATATTACATCTTTCGCACACTCGTCCGCTACAAGACAGGCACCCTTCAAGACACCCTCATAGTACATCTCGGGGTGGCGATGCTCCTTGCCCTGCGGCGGCCTTTCCTTCACCAACTTCACGGCGTCCATCTTGGCCTAATGCACCTTCGCACGGGCGAAAGCCCGGCGTGCACCTTGGATGCAGACGGACCGCTTGATGACTTCCAGCCGTGGGCAGGCATCCACAAGCCGCCTCACCAGGCCGAAGTAGCTGTTGGGAAGGGCGTCGTCGGGCCACATCAGGACTATAAAGCCCTTCATGGCCTGTTCGGCCGCCTTGTGCAGCTCGACCAGTTGCTTCAGCTGGTCGCTCAGAGGCATCGGGTGTACGGTCCCAGTATACTGAGACCAGAACAGCTTCTCCGTTGAGATTCCCTCCTCGGCCTGGTAAAACTGTGCAGCATCCGACACGCTGCGGGGCAAATCTGCGAATGCTCCTGGAGAGCTCCGGATTCGGGTAAGTAATAAGTAATTTACTTTCACATGCTTGCTTTGCATATAGAATGCCTTACCCGCCGTTATCTTCTTCATCGCATCAATATCCTAGAGGGCCATTTGGGCTTCAGCCTTGGCACTCTTTGCACACTCAAGGGCCACGGCAAGCTCGGACTCTCGCGTCGTCAAGTCAAGCTCCAACGCCTCGTGCTTCGTCACGAGAGCGTGGAGCTCTTGCTGCACCTCACCCGCCCGTGCCTCTTGTTTTTCCCGCTCGCTGCGCTCCTGGGCCGCTTTGTTTTCGGCCTCGGATAGCGCTTGCTTCAGGGTTGCCACTTCGGTCATGGCCCCTGGCAAATTAAAGATGATCATGTCATTTTGCAATCGCATCCCTTATATATATATATATATATATATATATATATATATATATATATATATATATATATATATATATATATATATACAGACTAGGTATTATTTACCTTTGTTCTCCTTGAGCTGCCTTTTGGCAAGGTCGAGCTCTTTCTTGGACCCTTTGAGGTCCTGCTTCAGTACGGCGACCTCCGCAGTCAGTGCGGTAGAGGTTAGCAGCGAAGCCTGCATACGCATATAGACATACTTATATTAGATTCCTGCAGATATTAGTTGATCCTCTATTCAGCTTTTCTTTTTGAACACCAAACAGAGCATCAGGGGCTACTGTCTATGCGGCAATATTTTTCCTATATTTCAAATACTTACCTCAAAGCCTGTTAGAAGGCTGGCACAGGCTTCAGTCAGTCCGCTCTTGGCGGACTGAACCTTCTGGATCACCGCACTCATAATAGTGCGGTGCTCTTCGTCGATGGAAGCACTGTGAAGCACTCCCAGCAGATTGTCCAGTGCCTCTGGATGGACAGAGGTCACCGGCACGGGCGTCTTACCCCTTTTGGAAGGAGGCCGCCTGCCCGAGTCCGGAACCACTGGAAGTTCCGGTGCAGTATTCGGCTGAAGGCCGAACTCGGAGCCCTTGGGAGCCTTACACCCTCTGCTCCCAGAGTCCGAAAGGTCGCCTTGAGGCGCCTCTGGGATTGTCTCCTCTCGACCCGGTGCCTCTTGAGACAGCACCTCGGCATTGTCCGTAGGGCAAGGGGAGGTGGCGGTCGAAAGTGGATCGCTATCCATATCCGACAAGTCCAATGAGCCGCCCGACGAAGATACGTCAATACAGGATTGGGGCGGTCTGCATAATCATATTCGGCGTTAGGAAAAGCAGTGCGACAAAGGTATGCTATGAGTTACTCTGGTATCCAAATACTTAGGACTTCGCCAGGGGCTTGGCCCTGAGCAGCCACTCGTCTTCGTCTTCGGCGGCGGTGGTGGAGCAGTCCGGAAGGAGAGTCCTTCCCTTCTTGGAGCCTTCGGCCCCCCGGTTGGGGTGGCCTTCCTTTTCTTGTCTCCCCCGGCTGGAAGGGGAGCATCTTCATCGTCCTCCTCGTCTTCCTGGGAGGAGTGCGTCGCAGAGTCATCGGACGATTAGTCCGATACCACCTGCCGTATGGAACTCTTTCGGGTTCCCTTGGCCTTCTTCTTGGTCTTCTCCGGCACCTTGTAAGGAGCCGGAGTCAGCATCTCTGTCAGGAGAGTGTCCGCAGTGTCTTCGGGCAGATGGGCCGGACAATTGATCTTCTCCGATGCCCCCACCCAGTCCTGTCAAAGGCATGGGAACTCAGACCCCGCACATGGTTAAGCTATGGGAAGTAAAAATATTACCAGATGTACAAAACTTACCGGATTCGCAGGGCGCTTCGGCTTAGCCCGCGGTCCTCGGTGAGAGAGGGAGGGACCTCGGCACCCTTGAACAGCACCCTCCAGACGTCCTTGTGCGTCGTGTCGAAGAGCTCGCTCAGAGTCTGGTGCTGGGCCGGGTCGAACTCCCACAAGTTGAAATCCCGTTGTTGACACGGGAGGATCCGGCGGAAGAGCATGACCTGGACTATGTTAACAAGCTTGAGCTTCTTGCTTGCCATATTCCGGATAAATTTCCGGAGTCCGTCCAGCTCCACCGATGAACCCCAGGATAGGCCCTTCTCTTTCCAAGAGGTGAGCTGTGTGGGGATTCCGGATCGAAACTCGGGGGCCACCACCCAGTTGGTGTCGCGCAGCTCGGTGATGTAGAACCACGCCGACTGCCACCCCTTTATGGTCTCCACGAAGGAGCCTTCAAGCCATATAACATTGGGCATCTTGCCCACCATGGCTCCGCCGCATTCCGCTTGTTGGCCTCCCACCACCTTTGGCTTGATATTGAAGGTCTTCAGCCACAGGCCGAAGTGGGGCCGGATGCGGAGGAATGCCTCACACACGACGGTGAACGCCGAAATGTTGAGGATGAAGTTCGGGGCTAGATCATGAAAGTCCAGCCCGTAGTAGAACATAAGACCACGGACGAATGGATGGAGGGGAAACCCTAGTCTGCGGAGGAAGTGGTGGAGGAAGACTACCCTCTCATGAGGTTCCGGGGTAGGGACGATCTGCCCTGCAGCGGGCAGCCGATGCGCGATTTTCGTGGCCAAGTATCCGGCTCCGCACAGCTTTTTGATGTGTCCCTCCGTGACGGAGGAAGCCATCCACTTGCCTCCCGCTCCGGACATGTTTGGAGAAGGTTGAGGAGAAGGATGTGGACTTGGGCGTTGGAGCTCGGGTGCACAAGAACGGATGAGCAAGGATGAAGAAGGCGTGGGTAGAAAAAGGTTAAACCTTATCCCTTTATAAGGGCAGCCGAAACTATGTGCCCCCACTAGCCTGGTAAAACTCTCTTATCCCTCAAGCGCCGTAATTGATGGCACGGATGGGTTACCCACGCCCGTTGTAACGCCCCGGACACACCTGCCGGTGGTCGTTACTCCTGGCGAGATCTAGACTGGCCCCACGGATCAATAGTAGTCTTTTCTGCACACTTTGTCCTCACTCGTGCGCACCGGGAGCAACTTCCCGGTCGGTCACCCATCCTGACACTACTCCAAGCTAAGCAACTTTGGAGTAGTGTCAGGATGGGTGACTGACCGGGAAGTTGCTCCCGGGTGCGCACGAGTGAGGACAAAGTGCGCAGAAAAGACTAGTATTGATCTGTGGGGCCAGTCTAGATCCCGCCAGGAGTAACGACCACCGACGGGTGTGTCCGGGGCGTTACAAGTTCGTAATCAGAGCCTTCCCCGACCTTAGTAGCCCCATTGCTTGATCGTTTTTAGCGGCCGAGTTGTGTCTAGAAAAATGTTTTGACTCATTTAGGAATTATATATCGGAGAGTTTAGGAATTCTTTTTACTTCCCAGTCTCCTCATCGCTCTGGTAAGGCATCCTGACATAGAGTTTTGACTCTTCTCTTCTCAAATTTCACTAAAAAAAATTAGGATCACACGGGTATCTTGGAATTGTTCCGATGGTTTTGTGACGAGAACATTGTCTTGGTGCCTCCTGTCAGGGGTTTTGTGGAAGTGTCCCGGGGAGTTGAGCTCTGAGGTGTTGTCATCATAATTTTATCGTTGAAGTTCTGGAATACCTGAGTTTAGTTCGCCGACATCGAAAATCTCTTTTATGCAGTTCATTCGTGAGATAACCTCGACGCCACCCAGTACTAGGGCGGGAGTTCGGGAGTATTGCCATAACTCGTATAACGGATGCTTTTCGAAGGTTGAGGTAGATGGTTTCCGAAGTTTTCTCGGTTATGTGTTGAAGGATGGATACAGCTGGATGTAGGATTTGCTAGATTTGGGTGAGATATTATGCTTCCCCTGTATCCCCAACACCTGATTGCATAACCGGAAAGTTTCGGGAGTTTATAAGTGGGAATTCAGGTAGCTCTTAGGATATCTTTCCGACAGATGTATGATATGAAATTGGGGTTCGACGTTTAGTGGTCCGCCTATTCACGGTCGGTTTTACAGTTGTCTCGTTGTGTCTTAAAGAGTCCTTGACTATGCCGACTCGGGGACGCTTCGTATGTCATGTGCATTGCCTTGTACATGATGGTGCTGTACGATCGAGCCCGTGTAGGCCCCACCACGAAAACTTCGGACAAAATCTCAGTCATATGTTTGTTCCGGCTTATTTTCCAAGCCAATCCTTTGTTTTGTTTTGAGTTGTTGTATTCGAGTTGCTTCAATGTCAAATGTTGATTCCATACCTTCCCCAAATGGTGTTCTCATACTCCGATGCGAATACGAATCCTTCTTGATAATCGAGATTGTCATGTCAATCCTCTTCTCAACCGGTGTGCTTCTCCTCAAGTGGATCCGTTCACTTCAACATTCGCAAGACCAATTATCACTTCTTCTCAACGGTGTTCGTTTCATCCATTCCAAATTGTCTTTGTTTTTCCCGCCCTACCTCCCTTGTTTTTCTTTAAGGACTCAGACTTCTTAATCGAGTATCCATCTTATTGATGTGAAGTCTCTTCATTCTTTTCCTTCAATGTCCTTATCCGGTGATTCTCATGAAGATTCTAACGGAGCTTCAAGTTCGTCACTTTTCACTCATTTTCTTCTCCGGTGGATTCTATAAAAGCTCTCGGTGTCGACCATATTCTTCTCTGTATTTCAAATGCTTTTCTGGTGCCGGTGCACCTCTTAATCATTCATTTCTTGATATTCATTTGTTCCGGTGCCCTGAAGATATCTCAGAAGGCTCGCCTTGTCATCCAAGATCCGTTCAACCTATTTCGAGGATGTTCCCTCATTCAAGTCATTTAATTCAACCGATGGAATCTCTCTTTTCAAGCAATCACTTAAACGGTGTCTCTTTTGAGTGGACCCTAACCCACAGGTCTTTTTCCAGGATCTTACCTGACTCTTCTTATTCTCCCGGAGTTATTCTCAAATTCATTTCAAGTATGACGTAAGAATGAATTGTCATCAGTCATATGTCTTCCTCCAAGATCTTTCAAATTCTTTTCACAGTTGGCTCAACCTTTCTATTCGTCATCCCGGAGTATCTCAACAAGTCTTGGTGGTGTTTCTCGTCGTCATTCTCGAATTTTGAGGACTGAAGAAGATTTTTTTTCTCTCAATCTTGCTCCTTTCTCTTCAAGATTCGTGGTGCTAGCTTGATGCCATCCTCTCATAATTATTTTCGATTGTGAGAATTCTTTTCACCCATCCGGAGCATTTCAAGATTCTTTTCAGTTTGCTTCTCCGGAGCCCATCATCTCAGAATTTATTCATTCTCAGCTTTCAGTATCATTCTCTAAATCTTACCGGTGCATCATTCAATATTCTCTTGTCAGATCTTGATCTCTTCATTCTTTTGTATCTAAATTTCCCAAAGTATCTTTGTTCGTTTTCAATTCTTACCGGTGATTCATCTCTTTTCTTCGTTCATTTTAATTCTTACGGTGGTTCTTCCAAGATTCTTCTTCCTTTGTTTATCATATCTATGTATTCGTTGTTCCCAAATCCTACCAGTGGTTCGTTGAAGACTTTCTCAAGTTGGCGCAATATCTATCTTAATCCTTTCTACGAGAATATGTAGTATGCCAAATCCACTGTGTGCCATCAATTAAAATTGGTGAAGGATAAGCATAACGTAATTCTTATTCTTGTTTCATCGAGTGAATTCAATTCCTTATTCTGGAGGTTAATCAAATTCTCGATTCCATGTGTCTGATCTTTCTTTTCCGGAGATCCAAGCTCTCTCAATTATCTCGTCGTGAAGCTCCATCTAAATCATCGCAAGGTTTCACTTTGTGTTTTCAACTTCTCTTTCTTTTTGTTATCTTTTGTTTACCGGAGTTCTTCTTGAATGTTCTACATGATGGTTCATCAAGGATTTATATTCCTTCTCGAAACGTTCATCAACTTTCTTTTCAGAGGAACTCAAGTTTTCTTCATCTTGCAATCCGGAGTTCAATCTTTCTTCCGTATCATTGGAGATGGTATTATGTCATTCTTAATAATTTGAGTTCATGTTTCATAACTCACATGTTGTTATGAATGAGGTATTTTAAATCCATCAACCTATTCGTTGGAATTATCTTGGGTTATATTCCACCTAAAGCTTTCCCTAAGGATTGTTGCTATCTATGGTGCTTATAAATGATCCAATGTCTTCTTTTATCCTTCCGATGAAATAAGTTTCTCGTCTCCTTGTTTATTCCAATCTAATTCTTTCCCGTGAGTGGCGGGTTGTCACCTCATAATTTGAGATGTACTCCATAAGACCATATCAAGCCTACTATTTCTCGTTGTTGGTTTTCAACAACTCCGGTCTAGTATTTGTTGTAAGTGTGCTCTCTCAAGATCGTGTTCCCCTTCGTTCATTCCATTCCATTCTTACTTTTGTTCCGGAGGCATGGTGATGTTGCTCTCTTCAACCCATCTTCTTGTTTTGTTAGGATCTTGTTCTTTTCATGCTTATTCATTTAACCGGAGTGCCGTGTTTTCATCCTAGCTCTCTCATCTTATCAAGTTTTACCTCCCTTCTCAACCGGAGTGCTGTCTGAAATCTTTCTTACCCCTTGTGCCATTCATTCAATAGTTTCGGAGACAGTGTGTTGTGATTTCATCAAGTATGTTCTCATCTGGCCAAGTTCTTATTCAATTCCTTTTCTTTTCAATCGGAGTGCTGCCCGAAGTTGTTCTCCCTTGTTCCTCTTTTTCTAATGGAGTGCTTTCAACTTCGCTCTTTCTCGTTGCATTCTTTCTTTCAAGTTTCTCAACCTCGCAAGGTTCGTGGTTTCACTCGTTTGTCAAAGAAGCAACTTAGTTTTTACTTCTTCTCTTTCTCATCTGTTTTCTCTCCGGTGCCATTCTAGATCTCGGGACGAGATCCTCTCGTAGTGGTGGAGTGTTGTGACGCCCCGAGACCGATGTGCCAGGTATCCTCCAGTTATTCGCTGTTGTTGCCTTGTCATTTGCTTGCGTGTTGTATTCTGCCATGTCATCATGTGCATTGCATCATGTTTTAAAACTTGCATTCGTCCGGGTTCTCCGAGTTCTCTCCGTTGTCCGTTCTGAGCCCAACCTCACTTGCACGCGCCCGCCGCACGTCTGAAATATTATTTTTATAAGTGGCCGGAAGATGTTCTCGGAATGGGATGAAAGTTGGCGTGTGGTGTTGTTTTGTTGTCAGTAGACCGCCCGCCAAGTTTCATCGCGTTCGGAGTTCGTTTGTTAGCCTAACCTATCCTACTAGCTATATATATTAGCCTAACCCTAGACCAACTCCCTCTTTTTCCTCACCCGCCGCCACTCTCTCATCGGGATCATCCCAGATCCCCTTCTCACCCAACCAGCTAGCTCCTTCGAGTATCCCTCGATCCCCTCCAAATCCGCAAACAACCTCCTCCTCCCTGTTCGATCCAGAGGAGTGGAGCTCCTCCACGCCCATAGGCCCTCCCGCTCGAAGGCTCCACGCTGTAGCTCCAGGCTGACCCCGAGCCCTCTCCCTCAGTCCCTCCTTCTCTTCTTTCTTTCTCCTGCACTCTCAACTCTCTCTCTGTGTGCCTCGCAGGACGCCATGGCTGCCCCAAAGCTCCAAGACCCTGCTGTCCCGCGCCCGGGTCCTGCAACCTCGCCCGCACCTCGGATCCATCCCTTGTTTCGGCTCCCACGCTGAGCTCCTCAAGTCCCGCGTCCGTCGTGGCCATCGAGCACATCGGCGTCGTCCTCGCCTCCCTGCAGGAACTGAACATCGCCGCCGCCCATGGAACTCCTCCGCCATGGACAGCGTCTCTCCAGCGCCTTGCGTCGCCTACTTCGCTCCTGGACCGACTCCTTCCACCTCGATCTGGTTGCTGCCGTCGCGCCAAGCTCCGCCGTCGCCTGCCCGCGTCTTGGTTGCCCGCCTCTGCTTCCTCTGCAACGAGCAGAGGCACGTTCATCAGGCGCCCGCTTCCCCTGTTCCTGCTCGCTCGCGTGAGACGAGCGCCTCACCCACCCCGTTGACCGCATCGCTCCCTGTTTCGCTAGCACGGGCCGGCCTCGCCTGCCCAGATCTGCCCCTGGGCCACTTTCCTCGCGTGCGTGTGGGCCGACACCGTCCAAGGCCAGCGTGACCTGCCAGGCCGCCTCCTCCACAGATCTAGGCCAAGCCCATGGTGAGAACCCCCCCTTCAGACCTCTGTGCGGTTGGGCCAGCCAGATTCGGCCCATGTCACGTTTTTTTCCGTTCTGCGATTTGTCTATTTATCCAGTGTTTGCCTGTTTTACAGAAAACCCCTTGTGCTACATGCATATAATAACTCAAAATTGGTGCATCGGATTAAAATGAATTATACAAGAAAGTTGCTTAGAATTTTGTGTAGATTAATAATATCCAACTTTCATCTATGTGTAAAATGCTTAAAATGTTGTTTGGTTAAATTTTCTCCTATGCCATGTTAAAATGATTTAATTCATAACTAATTAACCGTAGCTCCGCATCTAACAAACTTTATATGTAAATGGGGTAGAATTTTGCCTAGTTTAACATGGTGCACTTGTTTTGCATGTTTAATAACTCTAAAATTATGTTTAGGGCAGAACAGTACCATAACCAAAGTATGCTCATGAGGAGTTTCCGGAAATGTTGTTCGTTGCTTCCGGCCTCATTTAAACTTGACTAGATGGGTAGTTTTCTTTTGCTTCACCCTCTTGCCATGTTTAACAACATTTAATATTGTTGGGTACATAAACGAGATCGAACTAAATAATTGATGTGGTGCTCCGTCAATATGCAACTCGTTGCATATTGAGCTCCACTTAATTTGTAGTTTTGGTTGTTGCACTTTGTCATGCCATGCCCTCTTTAAACCGGACATGCATCATACTTGTTTGCGCATCATGCCATGTCTATGTGGTGGTTGTTTACTATGTTGTGTGCTTCTTTCCGGTGTTGCTTCTTTGGGTTGGTTCCGGTAACGTCGCGTTTGTGAGGACTCGTTCGTCCACGTCCGTTTGTCTTCTTCATGGACTCGTTCTTCTTCCTTGCGGGATTTCAGGCAAGATGACCATACCCTCGAAATCACTTCTATCTTTGCTTGCTAGTTGCTCGCTCTTTTGCTATGCCTATGCTATGATACCTACCACTTGCTTATCATGCCTCCCATATTGTTGAACCAAGCCCCTAACCCACCTTGTCCTAGCAAACCGTTGATTGGCTATGTTACCGCTTTGCACATCCCCTCTTATAGCGTTGTTAGTTGCAGGTGAAGATTGAAGTTTGTTCCTTGTTGGAACATGGAGGTGTTGTTCCTTATTGGAACATGTTTACTTGTTGGGATATCAAAATATATCTTACTTAATTAACGCATATATATACTTGGTAAAGGGTGGAAGGCTTGGCCTTATGCCTGGTGTTTTGTTCCACTCTTGCCACCCTAGTTTCCGTCATATCGGTGTGATGTTCCCGGATTTTGCGTTCCTTACGCGGTTGGGTGATAATGGGAACCCCTTGATAGTTCGCCTTGATTAAAGCCTTTCCAGCAATGCCCAACATTGGTTTTACCATTCGCCGCCTAGCCTTTTCTTTTCCCTTGGGGGTCGCGCGCCCAAGGGTCATCATTATTTTAACCCCCCCCCCCCCGGGCCAGTGCTCCTCTGAGTGTTGGTCCACCTGTCAGCTGCCGGTGGCCACCAGGGGCAACTCTGGGCTGGCCTACCCGTACCTAAGACAATCTGAGTGTGCCCTGGGAAAGAGATATGTGCAGCTCCTATCGGGATTTGTCGGCACATTCGGGCGGTGTTGCTGGATTTGTTTTAACTTGTCGAAGTGTCTTGTTGTACCGGGATACCGAGTCTGATCGGAACATCCCGGGAGGAGGTCTATTCCTTCGTTGACCGTGAGAGTTTGTGATGGGCTAAGTTGGGACACCCCTGCAGGGTTTTGAACTTTCAAAAGACGTGCCCGCGGTTATGGGCAGATGGGAATTTGCTAACGTTCGGTTGTAGAAAACCTGAAGTTGACCTTAATTAAAATGCATCAACCGTGTGTCTAACCGTGATGGTCTCTTCTCGGCGGAGTCCGGGAAAGTGAACATGGTGTTGGAATTATGCTTGACGTAGGTTGTTCTAGGATCACTTCTTGATCATAGTTTTCCGACCGTGCTTTGCCTTCTCTTCTCGCTCTCTTTTGCGTATGTTAGCCACCATATATGCTAGTCGCTTGCCGCAGCTCCATCTCATACCTTTACCTTACCCATAAGCTTAAATAGTCTTGATCGCGAGGGTGCGAGATTGCTGAGCCCCCGTGGCTCACCTGTACTTCCAAAACCAGTTTGCAGGTGCCGATGTTACCGAGCAGGAGACGCAACCAAGCTCAGGAGGAGCTCGATGAAGATCTTGTCCTTTGTGTTGTTTCGTTCTAGTTGGTCAGTAGTGGAGCCCAGTTGGGGTCGATCGGGGACCTTTGTCGCATTTGGGGTTCTTCTTTTATTTTGGTTCCGTAGTCGGACCTTGATTGTATTTGGATGATGTAATGATTTATTCATGTATTGTGTGAAGTGGTGATTGTAAGCCAACTATGTATCTTTTTCCCTTATGCATTACATGGGTTGTGTGAAGATTACCTCTCTTGCGAATTGCTTTCAATGCGGTTATGCCTCTAAGTCGTGCTTCGACACGTGGGAGATATAGCCGCATCGAGGGCGTTACACCCGTATTGATGAGAATCCCGTAATAAGGGGGACACGATCTCTGCTTTGACAAGACGTGTCAAGAAACTGCCTCGCGTTATGTGTGGGGCTAGTTAAATAAAAACGGTTCGAATAATCACCGAGCCATGGCATGATGTCATGTTGCCAAAATATATCAGCATATTTGATTTGTGGAAATATAATTCTCTCTACGGTGGTATGTGGAATGTATTTTGCAGGGTCAGACACTATCCTTTTATTCAAACTCTTCTGTGGTGTATCCGGAGGAGGAACCCGCCTTGCAATGCCGAAGACAACACTGCGCGCCGGACTCATCGTCATTGAAGCCTGGTTTAGGGGCTACTGAGGGAGTCCTGGATTAGGGGGTCTCCGGACAGCCGGTCTATATCCTTTGACCGGACTGTTGGACTATGAAGATACAAGATTGAAGACTTCATCTCGTGTCCGGATGGGACTCTACTTGGCGTGGAAGGCAAGCTAGGCGATACGGATATGTATATCTCCTCCTTTGTAACCGACCTTATATAACCCTAGCCCCCTCCGGTGTCTATATAAACCGGAGGGTTTTAGTCCATAGGACAACAGACAATCATACCATAGGCTAGCTTTTAGGGTTTAGCCTCTCCGATCTCGTGGTAGATCAACTCTTGTAATACTCATATTGTCAAGAATAAATCAAGCAGGACGTAGGGTTTTACCTCCATCAAGAGGGCCCGAACCTGGGTAAAACATCGTGTCCCCTGCCTCATGTTACCATCTGCCTTAGACGCATAGTTCGGGACCCCCTACCCGAGATCCACCGGTTTTGACACCGATAGCAGTTTTCACATAATTCTTTTTGATAGAGCAAGGTATAGTTGGTATTCCCGGATGTAGCGACCAAACCACAAACGGTCTGATCTCTGTGCTCCGGTGTCATCCCTGGATCAGTAATGCTGACACCACACAGTACTCGGAGGATTTATAACAGAGTAGCAATCACACACTTATTACATCGAGTGTCTCAATAGAGAACTTATTACAATAAATATGGCTTAAGGCCATCTAATAACGATAACAGCGGAAGGCTTGGAAGATAAGTGAGTCCATCAACTCCAACGGCACTGTGTCTCTCAGGGGTATGTCAGCCATCTCCGCGTGACACTTCTTCAACTGAGAAACATGGAACACATCATGAACTCCTGACAATCCTTCGGGCAATTCCAACTTGTAGGCCACTTCTCCCATACGCTCCAAAACTCGATATGGTCCTACAAATCGTGTTGCTAACTTTCCTTTAACCCCAAAACGCTTTGTTCCCCGAAGTGGGGATACTCGAAGATAAGCTCTATCTGCAACTTCGTAAACAATCTCCTTGCGTTTAAAATCTGCATAACTTTTCTGTCTGGACTGAGCTACCTTGAGCCTATCGCGAATCAATTTCACCTTCTGTTCAGACTCTTTAATCAAATCAGGTCCAAACAACTGGCGGTCTCCAACTTCGTCCCATGACAACGGTGTCCCGCACCTCCTTCCGTACAAAGCTTTGAAAGGGGCCATCTTTAAACTAGTTTGGTAACTGTTGTTGTAAGAGAACTCTGCATATGGCAAATTGTCGTCCCAACTAGATCCGTAATCTAGCGCACAAGCTCTCAGCATATCCTCCAAAATCTGATTGACTCTCTCGGTCTGTCCATCTGTCTGTGGATGAAAAGTTGTACCGAATTCTAGCCTAGTACCCAAAGTTTCATGCAACTGCTTCCAGAACTTTGAGGTAAAGTGGGTTCCTCTATCTGATACGATACTCCTCGGAACTCCATGCAAACATACGATTCTGGTCATGTATATCTTTGCCAACTTAGCACTGGTGTACGAGGTCTTTACTGGGACGAAATGAGCTACTTTCGTCAATTGATCGACTACAACCCAAATCGAGTCATAGCCTGAGCGAGTCCTGGGTAATCCCGTGATAAAATCCATGCCTAACATATCCCACTTCCATTCGGGTATCGGCAATGGTTGTAGCAATCCTGCTGGCTTCTGGTGCTCAGCTTTTACTCTCTGACACACATCACAAACTGCTACATACTCCGCAATATCCTTCTTCATTCCGGTCCACCAGAAAATATCTTTCAAATCCAAATACATCTTGGTATTTCCTGGGTGAATCGAATATGGTGAATCGTTTGCCTCTTGCAGAATCAACTTCCTGATCTCCGGGTCATTGGGCACATAAACACGGTCTTCAAACCATAGGATGTCGTGCTCATCCTCACGAAATCCTTTAGCCTTTCCTTCGCTTATTTTCTTGTCAGTCTTCTGAGCTTCTCTGATTCTATCCATCAAAGTTGACTGAATCTCCAATGCTGCTACATAGCCACTCGAAACTATTTCCAAACATAGTTCACGAAGATTTTCTGCTAACTCCCTTGGTATTTCTCCTGTCATTAATGTATTGACATGGCTCTTACGGCTTAATGCGTCAGCTACTACATTAGCCTTTCCGGGATGGTAATGCAATCTCATATCATAATCCTTGATGAGCTCCAACCATCTCCTTTGTCTGAGGTTTAAATCCTTCTGTGTGAAAATGTATTTCAAACTCTTATGGTCCGTGTACACCTCACAATGGTTTCCAATGAGGAAATGTCTCCATGTTTTCAATGCATGCACTACGGCTGCTAATTCCAAATCATGCGTAGCATAATTCAACTCATGAGGTTTCAGTTGTCTTGAGGCATATGAAACAACTCTCCCTTCCTACATAAGCACTGCTCCAAGTCCTCGACGTGAAGCGTCGCAATACACCTCATAGTCCTTGGTCTGATCTAGCAAAATCAACACTGGTGAAGTAACCAAACGTTTCCTCAACTCCTGGAAACTAGCCTCACATTCCTCCGTCCATATGAACATATTATCTTTCTTCAACAACTCCATCATAGGCTTCGCAATCTTTGAGAAATTCTCAATAAATCTCCGGTAGTATCCTGCAAGTCCAAGAAAACTCCGTATCTCTCCAACTGTGGTTGGTGCTTCCCACTTGGTCACGGTATCAACTTTAGTGGGATCAATTGCTATTCCTTCTCTGGATATAACATGTCTGAGGAATCCTACTTCCTTCAACCAAAACTCACATTTGCTGAACTTGGCATACAACTGATGTTCTCTAAGCTTCTCAAGTACCAATCGCAAATGTTCCTTATGCTCCTCTTCATTCTTCGAGTAAACCAGGATATCATCAATGAACACCACGACAAACTTATCCAAGAACTCCATAAACACTTTGTTCATCATGTTCATAAAATATGCAGGTGCGTTAGTCAGACCAAATGACATAACGGTATACTCGTACAGCCCATACCTGGTGGTAAAAGTTGTCTTAGGAATATCCTGTTCTCGAATCTTCAACTTGTGGTATCCTGATCACAGATCGATCTTGGAAAATACCTTAGCTCCTTGCAATCGATCAAACAGATCATTGATCATTGGTAGTGGGTACTTTTTCTTGATCCTTACTTCATTCAATCCTCGATAATCAACAACCATCCTTAATGATCCATCCTTCTTCTCCACTAGAAGTACTGGCGATCCCTAGGGCGAAGAACTTGGGCGAATATATCCTTTATCCAGTAACTCCATAATCTGATTCTTAATTTCCACCAAATCCTTTGCAGGCATCCTGTATGGTCTCTTTGATATTGGCCCTGTGCCTGGAAATAGCTCAATCAAAAACTCAATATCTCTATCCGGTGGCATGCATGGCAACTCTTCTGGAAATACTTCAGGGAAATCCCTTACCACTGGTACTTCCTCCTGCACAACTCCTGTTAAGCAATTTACTTGAGTCCTCTTTGGCACATGTCGGGATACATACTTGATCCTTCTCCCTTCTGGGGTGGTAAGCAAAATTGACTTACTAGCACATTCAATATTCCCTTCATACTTTGATAACCAATCCATGCCTAATATCACATCCAATCCTTGAGATTCCAATACTATTAGGTCTGAGGGAAAAACATAGTTACCAATCCTTAATGGTAACCGATCACACCATCGACTGGCCATATATTCTGCTCCAGGCGAGGTTACTAACATGGGTGACCTAAGGGCTTGGGTTGACAGGTTATACTTATCCACAAATCCCCTTGAGATGTATGAATGCGATGCACCAGTATCAAAAGGAACAAGTGCAGTAAATGACTTAACCAAAAACTTACCTATTACTGCATCAGGCTAAGCTTCAACCTCCTCCACACTAATGTGGTTCACCTGTCCCCTGTTGAAAGGGTTCGGCTTCTTCCCAGAGCTTCCATTGCTATTTCCATTTTGTAATTCAGGACATTCATTGGCATAATGTCCGGTCTTCGAACACTTAAAGCAAGTGACTTGGCTCAGGTCTTTCTTGGCTGGGGTTGATGGGTTGGTGCGATTCTGGCTGTTGCTTCCTCCATTCCCATTACTATTCCCGGGGCCATTGTGATTGTGCGAGCTACCTCCTCCATGGGTATGCTGAAAATGTCCTCCCGGTCTAGGGGTAAAACGTGGTTTCTGCTGAGCTCCTGAATTGTACTTTCCTTGTCCATACTTCCTCTTGCGGTTCTCAATTTGCTGCTGCTTGCCTTCAATCATAAGAGCATGGTCTACCAACTCCTGGTAGTTGTTGAAGGTTGCTACCATCAACTGCATGCTCAACTCATCATTCAGTCCTTCCAAAAACTTCTCCTGCTTAGTTGCATCCGTAGCAACGTCATCTGGGGCATAACGTGCTAATTTACTAAAGTCCTCCACATACTGGCCAACTGTCCTTCCTCCTTGGCGCAAGTTGCGAAACTCACGCTTCTTCATGGCCATAGCTCCTGCTGAAACATGGGCAGTGCGAAAAGTCTGCTGAAACTGGTCCCATGTGACAGTGTCGACAGGGAAACTGGCTATGAAATTCTCCCACCATGATGCTGCGGGTCCTTCAAGCTGATGTGCGGCAAACTTCACCTTCTCCGCATCCGTGCATCCTGTTGTGGTCAACTCTCTAGCTGTCTTGTGGAGCCAATCATCTGCTACTATCGGCTCGGTGCTACTGGAAAACACCAGCGGATTCAGCCTAAGGAAACGGGCTAAGTGATCAACAGGTGGTGGTGGTGGTGGGTTGTTGTTGTTGTTCCCCTGATTCTGATTCTGGACTAGCAACTGCATCAATGTGTTCAGCTACTTGATCAACTGGGTGAGCTCCGGTGAAAAGGTAAACCCGGGGTCACGTCTCGGAGGCATCTGAGGGTTTAGAAAAGATGAGAGTTAAGAATAGAGGGGGTCTAAAGAGAAAACACTACCCATATGCACATGAGGCAAAAGCAAACAATTCACTTCATTCAATCAAACAAGGGCATACAATCGATCTAACTATCGCAAAAGTGCTCGGACTACTATATTTACATGGTGGACTACTACTACTGATGAGGTGGTCTACTAGAAATATTCTTCGGTTGCAGACTCCATGATATCTGCTTCGGCTTCATCAACATAGTCATCCTCGCTATCATCTGGGTCTGAGTCGGTGTCGTCGATGATGATGTAGTCTTCCGGGCGAATCTCCTTGGGTTCTTCATCTTCATCTACTAGTGTAGGGCCTCCCATAAATATCCCGATCTTCTTGATCAGATCGTCATTCTTCTCCACCAATACTTCAATTTCCTCTTCATAATCTTCACGTGTAGCCTTGACTTCTTCCTCCAGTTCCTTGATTCTTGTCCTTGCCTTCTTCAGATCTATCATGTCGGCGCACATCTGGTTCTCCTGACGTCGAATGTGCTGGTTTAATTCCTGGATAAAACCTGCAACTGATCTATCCTTTCTGGTGCTAATCATCTCCCAGTGCTCATCTCGGTGCCCACAAATCTGGTAGATAGTATCCTTGAGATCATTACGGTAGACTTCTCCAATGCGTCCCATGGCGATGTGAGCTGCCATGCTCTTTCCTAGACTCCAAGTTGGTGCATCAAAAGAAAACTCTATGGGCTCAGTGACTGGCATGAACGTCCTTCCTAGAACTTGAACTTGAATCATCTAGCGCTCTTCTTCAGGTAAAGTGGCGTTGTAGGTTCCGGTGAAGCTTGGTACTCCTATGTTCAGGCATCTAGTGACTTCCTTCAAGTGACGTCCAAAGGGTGTATCGCCATCCGGTTTCGTGAACTTGTTCCTTGCATCCGCCATCCTAAAAAGTAGAAAAGATGACAGGTCAGAAAAGAAGAGAATGAATAGTGATCTAGGTCTTTAGCTTAGTGGTCGTGTCCTACAGTCAGCGTGTGCTATGATACCATCTCTGTAGCGACCAGACCTCAAACGGTATGATCTCTGTGCTCCGGTGTCATCCCTGGATCAGTAATGCCGACACCACATAGTACTCGGAGGATTTATAACAGAGTAGCAATCACACACTTATTACATTGAGTGTCTCAATAGAGAACTTATTACAATAAATATGGCTTAAGGCCATCTAATAACGATAACAGCGGAAGGCTTGGAAGATAAGTGAGTCCATCAACTCCAGCGGCATCACTGAGTAAAGAACCATGACCTAAAAACTCCTTAATCGTCGTCTAAAAAGTCTGCAACATTAACGTTGCAGCCCGAAACGGGTCAGCACATGGAATATGCTGGCAAGGTAACACGTAGAGAGTAATGGAATGAAACAGCTATACTATATGCATATTTGGCTGGTGGAAAGCTCTATGGTTACAGTTTTGCGTAAAGCCAATTTTTCCCTACTACAAAGGAATAAAATTAATTTAACTATCATGGTAGTTGTTAAACATTGAGAATGGTTGACAGCATCCTCAATCCCAATTAAACATCATCATTATCAAAAACCCAACAAAATTAATTTAAAGTAACATGTTGAGATTCACATGATAATCCAGGTACTAGATACTCAAAATGTCCATAACCGGGGACACTGCTAACCATGATTAGTTTATACACTCTGCAGAGGTTTGCGCACTTTTCCCCACAAGACTCGATCGCCTCCGTTTGGTTTCTCGCACTACATGGTGTTTGAGAAACGGATGACCGAGACATAGTCTTTCAGAAGCGCTAGCACCTTACGATCAGGTAGACCGTACCACCTACATCCCCTACATCTGCTAGTCTACCACTGTAAGAGTTCGCACGACTTAGTCAACTATGCTAGAGCCCATAATAGCTTGTGGCTGCACACGAAAGTTTCTAGTATGAATAATCTCATGATCCCTTTGAGCCCGGGTGGCGGTCCAAAAGAAAACAGGCAAATCCTGGATTACCTAGGTGCCTCAATCCACCCAGATGTGTGTTTAAGTTTCCACCTTAGATACACCATTAATTAACAAACTCACATCTGTCATGGATATCACTCACCCAATCCACGTCTACTAGCATAGCATGGCATAATAAGCAAACGTAGAAGTAACTCCCAAAGGTTTGAAAATAAACAGGTAATAGGTACTACCTCAACTACTTTCCATCCCACAATTTAATTAGATTCTAATCATGCAATGTTTGAGGATTTGACCTAATGCATTAAAATTGGGTATTAGAAAAGGTATTATCAAAGTGTTACTTGCCTTGCTGATGATCCGCGAAACTTAGCGATTCGAAGTAACAAGCGGCGCACTCCGGGTACTCTATCACAAACAAACAAGCACACAATAAGTACTCATCCAATGCACAGGTAAAACTCGAATAAGAGATCTTACCAGAAGGTTCAACTTAAGAACTCCGGTTTGCAAAAAGAATCAAATCGAACGAAGCAACGAAAGTCAAACGGCGTAAGAAAACAACTTCGTTCTACTAATCTGGATCTAAGTCAAATTTTAAAGTAGCAAAAACTTGTTTAAGTTGGTTATACGGATAGAGGGTTTCGAGATGAAACTCCAGGCGCTTGAATCGCCTGATTCCGATAAACGAGCGAAAAGTTATACTAAAACGAAAATTGGATCAGAAATCACGATCAGAAAAATCGTGGATTTAATCCGAGAAAAAGAAAAACAACGAACGTTCGCTAGAACGAACGAATGGACGAACGCTCGCTAATTAAATAAATCGGAAAAACCGATCTATTTTAAAAAAAACAAAACTAAAAAAATCGATGAAAAAACCGAATGGTTTTTAAAAAAACAGCGGCACCGATTTCGAGGCGACCTCAGGCGGCGGGTCGGCGAGGCGGCGGGCGGCGACTCCCGCGACGGCAGGCGGCGGCGGCGGCGGTGCTGGCGGCGGCGGCGGCTGGGTCGGGCGGCGCGCTAGGGTTTCGGAGGCGCGAGCGGGCTGGCTTCGGCTGGGCCCCCCGGCTTATAAAGCTTACGCGGGGCGGAGTCCTGGTCGGAGACAGCCCGTAGGTCGATGCGATTTTTTTAAATAATTACGCGTAGAAGAAAAATAAAAAGAAATACTAAACAAACTCCAAAAATCCCGAAATAAATTTTCCTGGGCTTCTAAAATCAAGCCGCACAAGGTGAACATTTATTTGGGGCCTAAATGCGAATTTGAAAAACGCAATTTTTTTCTAAATTCAAATAAAATAACGAAAAACTCTGAAATAAAATCTTATTCGATTTTATTATTAAATCCTCAATATTTCTTTATTTTGGGAAAGTAATTTTATTCCCTCTCTCATATTTCTGTATAGAAAATATTGATGATAAAATAATAAAATAAAGAATTTCCCAACTCTCTCCGTGGGTCCTTGAGTTGCGTAGAAATTCCTAGGATCAAACCAAAAGAAAAATAAAATATGATATGCATTGATGATCTAATGTATAACATTCCAAATTGAAAATTTGGGATGTTACACCGGATCTCCAAGTTTTTTGGGTACTCCATCTTTAAAAGTATAATTAGCAAGCATAGTGGAGATTTCAGCTTCTGGTATTTTTCTCTTATTTGTGATGATGTCTTTGATATACTTTGCATAAGGAGGCATTTTCAAGATATCAGTCAAGCGAGTACGCGAAAAGACTGGCCTTAGCATTTTAGCAAAGTGTTCAAATTCTTCATCATCATTATTTTTAGTTGACTTGGGTGGAAAAGGCATAGGTTTTTGAACCCACGGTTCTCTTTCTTTACCGTGTTTTCTAGCAATGAAGTCTCTTTTGTCATATCTTTTATTTTTAGGTTGTGGGTTATCAAGATCAACAGGTGGTTCTATCTCAACATCATTATCTAGTTCTTTATCATTGGTTGGTTGAGAGTCTTCGTGAACCTCATCATTATCTTTTTCATTATCATTAGGTGAGTGTTCATTACCAGATTGAGATTCAACATCAGAGATAGAAACTTCATTTTCATTATCAGGAGGTTTCTCTATTTCAGGTTCACTAGAAGTGTGCAAAGTCCTATCATTTTTCTTTTTCTTTTTCTTCCTAGAAGGACTAGGTGCACTAGTGTTGTGTCTTTGTGAATATTGTTCAATTCTTTTAGGGTGTCCCTCAGGATAAAGTGGTTCCTGAGTCATTTTAGCTCCTCTAGTTGCAACTCTAACAGCAATGTCATCCATATTATGATTCATTTCATCAAGCAATTCTCTTTGTGATTTAGCAACATGTTCTAGTTGAGTTTGAACCATATATAGAAGCATGTTTTCCAACACCTCTAACATCATTTGATATTCTAAATAACAAGTCACTCAAGCGAGCAATCATATCAGAATTATATTTCAATTGTTTCATAACATTTGCATTGAAGTGATATTGTTTTCTAATGTAGTTTTCAAACTCATAAAGGCATTGACTAGGATGCATATCGTGAGGATTATCATTATCATTGAACTTCATAAGAGAATTTACCTCCACCACCTTAGGCATTGGTGGTGTATTAAGCCCATGTATTTGTTCAATAGGAGGTAAAATTTTAACATCCTCAGCTTTAATACCTTTTCCTTCATAGATTTCTTTGCCTCTTGCATATCTTTGGGACTGAGATATAATATACCCCTCTTCTTCGGAGTGGGTTTAGGCGGTGGTTCAGGAATAGTCCAATCATCATAATTTTTCAATATGTTATTCAACAATTCTTCGGCATGAGCAATAGTTCGTTCCCTGAAAACACAACGATCACAACTATCTAGGAAGTCCCTAGAAGCATCGGTTAGTCCATTATAGAAGATATCAAGTATTTCATTTTTCTTAATAGGATGATCAGGCAAAGCATTAAGTAACTGACAAAGCCTCCCCCAAGCTTGTGGGAGACTCTCTTCTTTAGTTTGCACATAGTTAAATATTTCCTGTAAGGCAGCTTGTTTCATATCAGGAGGAAAATATTTTTCAGAGAAGTAATAAACCATATCCTGGGGACTACGCACACAACCAGGAGCAAGAGTATTGTACCAAGCTTTAGCATCACCCTTTAATGAGAAAGGAAATAATTTGAGAATAAAGTAATAACGAGTTTTCTCATCGTGAGTAAAAAGGGTGCCTATATCATTCAACTTAGTAAGATGTTCCACAAAAGTTTCAGTTTCATAACCATGGAAAGGATCAGATTCAACCATAGTAATTAACTCTGGGTCGACAGAGAATTCATAATCCTTATCATCAATACAGATAGGTGAAGTAGCAAACTTAGGATCAGATTTCATTCTAGCATTCGGAGATTTTTCTCTATACTTGTGTAGTAATTTCTCTAGATCATCTCTATCATTGCAAGCAAGAATATCTCTAGTTTCTTCTTCACTCATAACATAACCTTCCGGTATCTCAGGCAATTCATACCTAGGAAAGCTAGTTCTAGAAGGTGTTTCAAGAGTTTCAATTTCAATCTCATCATCAGATTCAACAACATCATGTTGTATAACTCTAGCAATTTGTTCATCAAGAAAATCACCAAGTGGCACATCATCATTATCAAGCAAGGTACTAGCATCATCATAAGCGTCATTCATAGTAGAAGTAGCATCATCAATAACTTGTGACATATTAGAATTGATAGCATGTGGTGGTGTTGCAAGTTTATTCATAACAGAAGGTGGATCTAAAGCAGAACTGGATGGAAATTCCTTACCTCCCCTTGTCTTACAGGGATAAATCTTAGTCTTTGGATCCTTCAGATTCTTCATAGTGACAATATGATAATAATACCAAGTGACTCAACAAATATAGCTATGCTCCCCGGCAACGGCGCCAGAAAAAGGTCTTGATAACCCACAAGTATAGGGGATCGCAACAGTTTTCGAGGGTAGAGTATTCAACCCAAATTTATAGATTCGACACAAGGGGAGCCAAAGAATATTTGAAGGTATTAGAAGCTAAGTTATCAATTCAACCACACCAAAATATTAAATATCTGCAGCAAAGTGATCAGTAGCAAAGTAGTTTGATTGTTTTGATAGTAGTGACAGCAGCAACGGTAATAGTAACGGTGATAGCAGTAGTTTGCAGCAAGTGTAACAATGATGATAGCAGTAGTAACTTAGGAGAAACAATATATGATAAATTCGTAGGCATTGGATCGGTGACTTGTTGGATGATATTCATCATGAGACAGTTATAACCTAGGGCGATACGGCACTAGCTCCAGTTCATTGATATAATGTAGGCATGTATTCCGTAAATAGTCATACATGCTTTATTAAAAGAACTTGCATGGCATCTTTTGTCCTAGTCTCCCATGGCAACGGGGTCCATATTGGAAACTAAGGGATATTAAGGCCTCCTTTTAATAGAGAACTAGAACAAAGCATTAACACATAGTGAATACATGAACTCCTCAAACTACGGTCATCACGGGGAGTGGGCCCGATTGTTGTCACTCCATGGTTGCCGGATCATAACCGTAGTAGGTGACTATAACTTGCAAGATCGGATCTAAAACATGGATATAATGATGAATTCATAAACGGTTCAGATCTGAAATCATGGCACCTAGGCCCAAAGTGACAAGCATTAAGCATGGCAAAGTCATAGCAACATCAATCTAAGAACATAGTGGATACTAGGGATCAAGCCCTAACAAAACTAACTCGATTACATGATGAATCGCATCCAACTTCTCACCGACCAGCGAGCCTACGAAGGAATTACTCACTCCCAATGGGGAGCATCATGGAATTGGCAATGGATAAGGGTTGGTGATGACGAAGAATGAAGATCCCCTCTCCGGAGCCCCAAACGGACTCTAGATCTGCCCTCCCGAGGAATAACGGGGCTTGGCGGCGGCTCCGTCTCGTGGATCGCGATAATTCTTTCTCGCTGAATTTTTTCTGGAATAATGCGAATTTATAGTATTAGGGGGTTAACAGCGGGACCACGAGGTGGGTACAACCCACCTGGGCGCTAGGAGAGGGGGGTGCGCCCTGGTGGGTTGTGCCCACCCAGGGGCCCCTCTCCTGTGGGTCTTGGCTCCAGAAATTCTTATTATTGGTATAAAAAATCCTCAAAAAGTTTCGTTCCATTCCGAGAACTTTTATTTCTGCACAAAAACAACACCATGGTAGTTCTGCTGAAAACAGCGTCAGTCCGAGGTTAGTTTCATTCAAATCATGCAAATTAGAGTCCAAAACAAGAGGAAAAGCATGAGAATACGTCTCCAACGTATCTATAATTTTTGATTGCTCCATGCTATATTATCTATTGTTTTGAATGTTTATGGGCTTTATTATACACTTCTATATCATTTTTGGGACTAACCTATTAACCTAGAGCCCAGTGCCAGTTTCTGTTTTTACCCTGTTTTAGGGTTTCGAAGAAAAGGAAAAACAAACGGAGTCCAATTGACCTGAAACTTCATGGAACCCATTTTTGGAAGGAAAGAAGCCCAGAAGACTTGGAGTGCATGTTGGGGAACCTACGAGGAGGTCATGAGGCAGGGGGCGCGCCCACCCCCCTGGGCGCGCCCTCCACCCTCGTGAGCCCCTTGTGGCCCCCCTGACGTACTTCTTCCACCTATATATCTCCATATACCCTAAAAACATCCGTGAGCACAATAGATCGGGAGTTCCGCCGCCAGAAGCCTCTATAGCCACCAAAAACCAATCTAGACCCGTTCCAGCACCCTTCCGGAGGGGGCAATCCCTCTCCGGTGGCCATCTTCATCATCCCGGTGCTCTCCATGACGAGGAGGGAGTAGTTCTCCCTCGGGACTGATGGTATGTACCAGTAGCTATGTGTTTGATCTCTCTCTCGTGTTCTTGATTTGGCTCGATCTTGAGGTATCGCGAGCTTTGCTATTATAGTTGGATCTTATGTTTCTCCTCCCCCTCTACTCTCTTATAATGCATTGAGTTTTCCCCTTGAAGTAATCTTATCGGATTGAGTCTTTAAAGATTTGAGAACACTTGATGTATGTCTTGCCGTGCGTATCTATGGTGACAGTGGGACACCACGTGATTCACTTGATGTATGTTTTGGTGATCAACTTGCGGGTTCCGCCCATGAACCTATGCATAGGGGTTGGCACGCGTTTTCGTCGTGATTCTCCAGTAGAACTTTGCGGCACTCTTTGAGGTTCTATGTGTTGGCTGAATAGATGAATCTGAGATTGTGTGACGCATATCGTATAATCATACCCACGGATACTTGAGGTGACATTGGAGTATCTAGGTGACATTAGGGTTTTGGTTGATTTGTGTCTTAAGGTGTTATTCTAGTACGAACTCTAGGGTTGTTTGTGACACTTATAGGAATAGCCCAACAGATTGATTGGAAAGAATAACTTTGAGGTGGTTTCGTACCTAACCATAATCTCTTCGTTTGTTCTCCGCTATTAGTGACTTTGGAGTGACTCTTTGTTGCATGTTGAGGGATATTTATGTGATCCAATTATGTTATTATTGTTGAGAGGACTTGCACTAGTGAAAGTATGAACCCTAGGCCTTGTTTCAACGCATTGCAATACCGTTTACGCTCACTTTTATTATTAGTTACCTTGCTGTTTTTATAATTTCAGATTACAAATACCTTTATCTACTATCCATATACCACTTGTTTCACCATCTCTTCGCCGAACTAGTGCACCTATACAATTTACCGTTGTATTGGGTGTGTTGGGGACACAAGAGACTTTTTGTTACTTGGTTGCAGGGTTGCTTGAGAGAGACCATCTTCATCCTACGCCTCCTACGGATTGATAAACCTTAGGTCATCCACTTGAGGGAAATTTGCTACTATCCTACAAACCACTGCACTTGGAGGCCCAACAACGTATACAAGAAGAAGGTTGTGTAGTAGATATCAAGGTCTTTTCTGGCGCCGTTGCCGGGGAGGTGAGTGCTTGAAGGTATATCTTTAGATCTTGCAATTGAGTCTTTTAGTTTCTTGTTTTATCACTAGTTTAGTTTATAAAAGAAAACTATGAAAAATGGAATTGAGTTTGTCTCATACGCTTCACCTTTTTAATATCTTTCGTGAGTATGATGGAAAGGATAATTGTGCTCAAGTGCTAGAAGAAGAAATCTATGAAATGTTTGGCACTAAATCTTTGAACGATGAGCATGATTGCAATGTTGTTAGTATGAACTCCTTGAATATCCATAGTACTAATGATGATTGCACTAGTTATGATGAAAATGCCTCCTATAAACATGTCAATTTTGTGGAGTGCATTGGGTTTGTAAGTACACACCAAATAGGGAAGATAGATATTGCAAGAGGCATAAGTACTTAGAAACTAAATGGTTGCAAGAAAGGCTAAATGTGAGTGCTGAAAATTTAAAATATCTTTACTGTACTTGTGAACTTTGCAATGAACATGGTCATTTAAATATCAAATGCAAATTGTTTCATGATCGAATCCTGTTCAAAAATTGTGATGACTTGATTTCCCTTGCACATTATAATGAACTTAGTTTGCTTTTGGGTTATGAAGAAATGAAATGTCAAACTAGGCATATTCCAGAATATAACCTTGAGAAATTCCTTGATATTGATCTACAAGAAATTTATATGTATTGTGCGGTGAATTGCACTGAAAATCCTTATATTGCCAATTACATAAAGAAAAGAAAACAAATAGAGGATGAAGAAAATACTAATGAAAGGGAAGAGACTTCCCAATATCCTCCTATTATTTCTTATGATGAATCAGGTAACGAGGAGGAGCCTTCTATTCAACCAATCTCATTAATAAGGAGGTCCAAAAAGAGGATTGAACCCACACATGATGTGGTGAAGAAGAAGAAAAGAAAAAGGAAGAGAGTTAAAAAGGTATCTCTCCCAAATAAAGTTGCTCCTATTATTGTTGTGCCTCATGAAAATGAAGATGATACACTTGATGATGATCTCGTTATGCCTATTGCTTGTTGTGATGATTATGATTGGGAAGATAATGATACTCGTTACGATCTTGAAAATCTTTTTGGCACTTGCTTGGAAGAATATTATAATTGCTATACCATTGGTGCTATCCATACTATTAATGATGAGAGTGATTATGCTTATGATACGAAAAGGCCCAAGCTTGGGGAAGCTATGTTTGATGAGGATGACATATTTGAGAATATATTTGCTGCAATTAATGTTCTTCCCAAGCTTGGGGATGCTATGTTTAATAATGATGATATTTTTAGTCTTCCAAGTTTTGATATGCAAAGTTGTTATGATGATAGCATGCCTTCTACCTATGATGATTATATTGATGAAAGTGGATTTGGAGAGGTCTTGACTTTATTTAGTGATGTATCCACTATTTCGGAAGAGGTTTCAATTGATTATGATGAGAACAAAGTTGCTACTTATGATGATTATTGTGATGAAACTTATGTTATAAAGAGTAGTGATGATTATATTTATAAAACTTGTCATTATTATGAGTACCCTTTATCTGAACATTACTCTTTTAATGTGGAAATAATTTATAGTATTCAAGTCTCTTATGATACTCCCACTATCCCGAATAAGAAGAATCTTCCTTATGTGGAGAGTAATAAATTTTCTATGCTTGTAGATCATGAAAAGAATGCTTTAGGTACTGGTTATATTGTTAAATTCATTCATGATGCTCCTGAAAATTATTATGAGGGACGAATATACGCTTGTAGGAATTGCAATAATATCAAGTTTCCTCTCTATGTGCTTAAAGTTTTGAAGTTATGCTTGTTTTGCCTTCCTATGCTATTTGATTATTGCTCCCATAAGTTGTTTGTTCACAAAATACCTATGCATAGGAAGTGAGTTAGACTTAAATTTGTTAGTCATATTCTTCATTATGCTCTCTTTATGTTTCAATTCTTATCCTTTATGTGAGCATCATTGTCATTATCATGCCTAGCTAGAGGCGTTAAACGATAGCGCTTGTTGGGAGGCAACCCAACTTTATTTTTGTTCCTTGATTTTTGTTCCTGTTTAGTAATAAATAATTCATCTATCCTCTGCTTAGATGTGGTTTTATGCTTTTAATTAGTGTTTGTGCCAAGTAGAACCTTTGGGAAGACTTGGGGAAAGTCTTGTTGATCATGCTGTAAAAAACAGAAACTTTAGTGCTCACGAGAACTACTGCCATTTTTTTGGAGTGTTCTATTTAGTTAATTATATTTGAAGAGGATTAATAGATAAATTCCTCCTGTCCAGAAATTTATTTGAGAATTTTATGAGCTCCATAAGTATACGTTTGATCCAGATTACTACAGACTGTTCTGTTTTTGACAGATTCTGTTTTTCATGTGTTGTTTACTTATTTTGATGAATCTATGGCTAGTAAAATAGTTTATAAACCATAGAGAAGTTGGAATACAGTAGGTTTAACACCAATATAAAGAAATAATGAGTTCATTACAGTACCTCGAAGTGGTGATTTATTTTCTTATACTAACGGTGCTTACGAGTTTTCTGGTAAGTTTTGTGTTGTGAAGTTTTCATGTTTTGGGTAAGGATTCGATGGACTATGGAATAAGGAGTCGCAAGAGCCTAAGATTGGGTATTCCCAAGTCACCCCAAGGTAATATTCAAGGATAGCCAAGAGCCTAAGGTTGGGGATGCCCTAGAAGGCATCCCCTCTTTCGTCTTCATTCATCGGTAACTTTACTTGGAGCTATATTTTTATTCGCCACATGATATGTGTTTTGCTTGGAGCGTCAATTTATTTTGTTAGGATTTGCTTTATGATATTTACAATAATGTTTTGCGTCTTTTATTTCAATAAAAGTGGCATTGATAGCCTTTACCATGCCTATTTTAGAAGTCCACATGTTGCTGTTTGAAAACAGAAAGTTTACCGCTGTTGCAATAATTCCCTAGAAAAGTCAGAATGTGATAAAATGTTGAAACCTTTTGCATATTAAGATCTGATAAATTTACTACAGTGAGAATTTTATTTCATAATTTTTGGAGCTAGGGAAGTATGGACGTTGCATCATTCTTTACAGACTATCCTGTTTAGGCAGATTGCTGTTATGTTTGCATTGTTTGCATATGTTTGCTTCTTTAATGATTCTATTTGAGGATAGGAATATTAAATATGCAGAGGCATTTAGTATACAATGTTGAATAATAATTTTAGTGATTTGCTACAGTAGTGTATGATAAGGTTTTGGCAATGGTTTATAGTAACTTATCTCATGAGTCCTTGTTGAGTTTTGTGTGGATGAAGCTTTTGAGATTTAGGGAGACCGTGATATGAGAGGAATTAAGGAGACAAAAAAGCTCAAGATTGGGGATGCCCAAGGCATCCAAAGATAATATTTCAAGAAGTCTCAAGCATCTAAGCTTGGGAATGCCCCGGTTGGCATCCCACCTTTCTTCTTCAACAACTATCGGTTAGTTTCGGTTGATCCTAAGTTTTTGCTTCTTCACATGATGTTTCCCATTCTTAGAATGTCATTTTCTTTTGCTTTGCTTGCTGTTTGAATAAAATACCAAGATCTGAAATTATTAAATGTTAGAGAGTCTTCACATAGTTGCATAATTATTCAACTACTCATTGATTTCACTTATATCCTTCGGAGTAGTTTGTCATTTGCTCTAGTGCTTCACTTATATCTTTCAGGGCATGGTGGTAGTTTTATTTTGAATAAATCGATGAACTCTCATGCTTCACTTTGATTATTTTTAGAGTCTTAATAGCATGGTAATTTGCTTAAAATCCTAATATGCTAGGTATTCAAGAATAATAAATTCTCTTATGAGTGTGTTGAATACTAAGAGAAGTTTGATACTTGATGATTTTTTTGAGATATGAGGATGGTAATATTAGAGTCATGCTAGTTGAGTAGTTGTGAATTTGAGAAATACTTGTGTTGAAGTTTGTGATTCCCGTAGCATGCATGTATGGTGAACAGTTATGTGATGAAGTCGGAGCATGATTTATTTATTGATTGCCTTCCTTATGAGTGGCGGTCGGGAACGAGCGATGGTCTTTTCCTACCAATCTATCCCCCTAGGAGCATGCTCATAGTACTTTGTTTCGATAACTAATAGATTTTTGCAATAAGTATGTGAGTTCTTTATGACTAATGCTGAGTCCATGGATTATACGCACTCTCACCCTTCCACCATTGCTAGCCTCTCTAGTACCGTGCAACTTTCGCCGGTATCATACACCCACCATATATCTTCCTCAAAACAGCCACCATACCTACCTATTATGGCATTTCCATAGCCATTCCGAGATATATTGCCATGCAACTTTCCACCGTTCTGTTTATTATGACACGCTCCATCATTGTCATATTTCTTTGCATGATCATGTAGTTGACATCGTATTTGTGGCAAAGCCACCGTTCATAATTCTTTCATACATGTCACTCATGAATCATTGCATATCCTGGTACACCGCCGGAGGCATTCATATAGAGTCATATTTTGTTCTAAGAATCGAGTTGTAATTCTTGAGTTGTAAGTAAATAAACGTGTGATGATCATAATTATTAGAGCATTGTCCCAGTGAGGAAAGGATGATGGAGACTATGATCCCCCCACAAGTCGGGATGAGACTCCGGACGAAAATAAATAAACAAAATAGGCCAAAGAAGCCCAAATAAAAAAAAGAAAAGAGGCCATAAAAAAGGAGAAGACCCAAATAAAAAAATATAAAAAATGAGAGAAAAAGAGAGAAGGGACAATGCTACTATCCTTTTACCACACTGGTGCTTCAAAGTAGCACCATGATCTTCATGATAGAGAGTCTCCTATGTTGTCACTTTATATACTAGTGGGAATCTTTCATTATAGAACTTGGCTTGTATATTCCAATGATGGGCTTCCTCAAAATGCCCTAGGTCTTCGTGAGCAAGCGAGTTGGATGCACACCCACTAGTGTCTTTTGTTGAGCTTTCATATACTTATAGCTCTAGTGCATCCGTTGCATGGCAATCCCTACTCACTCACATTGATATCTATTGATGGGCATCTCCATAGCCCGTTGATATGCCTAGTCGATGTGAGACTATCTTCTCCCTTTTTGTCTTCTCCACAACCACCATTCTATTCCACCTATAGTGCTATATCCATGGCTCACGCTCATGTATTGCGTGAAGATTGAAAAAGTTTGAGAACATTAAAAGTATGAAACAATTGCTTGGCTTGTCATCGGGGTTGTGCATGATTTAAATATTTTGTGTGGTGAAGATAGAGCATAGCCAGACTATATGATTTTGTAGGGATAACTTTCTTTGGCCATGTTATTTTGAGAAGACATGATTGCTTAGTTAGTATGCTTGAAGTATTATTATTTTTATGTCAATATGAACTTTTGTCTTGAATCTTTTAGATCTGAATATTCATACCACAATTAAGAAGAATCACATTGAAATTATGCCAAGTACCACTCCGCATAAAAAATTCTGTTTTTATCATTTACCTACTCGAGGATGAGCAGGAATTAAGCTTGGGGATGCTGATACGTCTCCAACGTATCTATAATTTTTGATTGCTCCATGCTATATTATCTACTGTTTCGAATGTTTATGGGCTTTATTATACACTTTTATATCATTTTTGGGACTAACCTATTAACCCAGAGCCTAGTGCCAGTTTCTATTTTTACCCTGTTTTAGGCTTTCAAAGAAAAGGAAAATCAAGCGGAGTCCAATTGACCTGAAACTTCACGGAACTCTTTTTTGGAAGGAAAGAAGCCCAGAAGACTTGGAGTGCACATTGGGGAACCTACGAGGAGGTCACGAGGCAGGGGGGCGCGCCCACCCCCCCTGGGCGCGCCCTCCACCCTCGTGAGCCCCTCGTGGCCCCCCTTATGTACTTCTTCCACCTATATATCTCCATATACCCTAAAAACATCTGTGAGCACAATAGATCGGGAGTTCTGCCGCCAGAAGCCTCCGTAGCCACCAAAAACCAATCTAGACCCGTTCCGGCACCCTGCCGGAGGGGGCAATCCCTCTCCGGTGGCCATCTTCATCATCCCGGTGCTCTCCATGACGAGTAGGGAGTAGTTCTCCCTCGGGGCTGATGGTATGTACCAGTAGCTATGTGTTTGATCTCTCTCTCTCTCTCGTGTTCTTGATTTGGCACGATCTTGATGTATCACGAGCTTTGCTATTATAGTTGGATCTTATGTTTCTCCTCCCCCTCTACTCTCTTGTAATGTATTGAGTTTTCCCCTTGAAGTAATCTTATCGGATTGAGTCTTTAAAGATTTGAGAACACTTGATGTATGTCTTGCCGTGCGTATCTGTGGTGACAATGGGATGCCACGTGATTCACTTGATGTATGTTTTGGTGATCAACTTGCGGGTTCCGCCCATGAACCTATGCATAGGGGTTGGCACGCGTTTTCGTCGTGATTCTTTGGTAGAACTTTGGGGCACTTTTTGAGGTTCTATGTGTTGGTTGAATAAACGAATCTGAGATTGTGTGACGCACATCGTATAATCATACCCACGGATACTTGAGGTGACATTGGAGTATCTAGGTGACATTAGGGTTTTGGTTGATTTGTGTCTTAAGGTGTCATTCTAGTACGAACTCTAGGGTTGTTTGTGACACTTATAGGAATAGCCCAACGGATTGATTGGAAAGAATAACTTTGAGGTGGTTCCGTACCCTACCATAATCTCTTCGTTTGTTCTCCGCTATTCATGACTTTGGAGTGACTCTTTGTTGCATGTTGAGGGATAGTTATGTGATCCAATTATATTATTATTGTTGAGAGGACTTGCACTAGTGAAAGTATGAACCCTAGGCCTTGTTTCAACGCATTGCAATACCATTTACGCTCACTTTTATTATTAGTCACCTTGCTGTTTTTATAATTTCAGATTACAAATACCTTTATCTACTATCCATATACCACTTGTTTCACCATCTCTTCACCGAACTAGTGCACCTATACAATTTACCGTTGTATTGGGTGCGTTGGGGACACAAGAGACTTTTTGTTATTTGGTTGCAGGGTTGCTTAAGAGAGACCATCTTCATCCTACGCCTCCTACGGATTGATAAACCTTAGGTCATCCACTTAAGGGAAATTTGCTACTGTCCTACAAACCTCTGCACTTGGAGGCCCAACAACGTCTACAAGAAGAAGGTTGTGTAGTAGACATCAACGTATCAGTAAGCATATAACCAACTAGATGCAAAGTAACATGCAAAGCAATGGTACTTGATAACAGATGGTAAACATGCATCAGAATGAACATCACTACTACCAGCATGTACTACTACTACCAAGAATGACATGAAAACTAATACTAGCAAGATAACAAGATGCATCGGAACATAGCATGAAGGTGAACATGAATCCACAATCATAACCGAAACAACGAAAGCAGTAGCAAACAAGTAGGCAGATAACAGGCAAACTTTTTATTAAATATTCAACTAGAAACCATGGGTAGTGCATGACTATCATGCAGGTGGCTGTTGTGGCTTGCCTAGGGGTGACGGAGACTCTAGGAAGAAGTGCGGTGAAGCCGCGGAACGATTTGCCGGACGTCTTCCCTCTCGAAGGGGCCGATAAGGGCATGGGCATAAAGTTCATTTTTATAGTATGAACACCTTATGAAAATGGCTCCAACAGAAATGTCTCGACGAGACGAAGAAGTGAGCGTTGGTTTCACCTCGATCGGAGCTACGGTTGAAAAGTAATGAGGTGTTGAAGGAGAGGGACCCGTATGTAAAAAGAATATTCACCAGCGGGTCCCTGAGTGGATAAGGGAGAAGCGCATATTAGAAAATACGCTTTCGAGTAGAGAAAGCGCATTTTGGGCAAAAGAAGAATGAAATACGTTTTCAGAAGGAGGAAACGTGTTATGGAGAATTACATTTTCACTAAAATGAAAACATACTCAGGCAAAGGTGTTTCCACTTAAGCTGAGATGGCAAGGGGGAGTCACTTACAGGCAGGCTCAAGAGGCAAGGAGGGCCCACTGGCAGGGGGGAGCTGGCGCACATCATTGTCTTCTACCTCGCTGCCTCCCCGAGCAAGACAGAGGCGCGACGAGGCAGGGAGTTGCCGGAGACGTGGCGGGCTGCTCCGGCCGCCTCAGGACAAAGCGAGGACATTTACGGCTTCAAGGGACTGCGCCGCGTCCATTTAGGGAGGAACCTGACATCGGCGAGGCCTAGAAGAGGTGGGTGTAGGATCGAAAGTATGTCTAGAGGGGGGTGATTAGACTACTTGACCAAATAAAAATCTAGCCTTTTCCCAATTTTAAGTCTTGGGAGATTTTAGCAACTTAGAACAAGTCAAGCAATCAACCTACATATGCAAGCCTAATAGTATAGCAGTGGAATGTAAGTCATTGCACATGAAGATAAAGGGAGGAGTTTGGAGGGAGCAAACGCAATCTAGACGTGGCGATTTTTGGCGTGGTTACGATAGGTGGTGCTATCGTACATCCACGTTGATGGAGACTTCAACCCACGAAGGGTAACGACTGCGCGAGTCCACGGAGGGCTCCACCCACGAAGTGTCCATGAAGAAGCAACCTTGTCTATCCCACCATGGCCATCGCCCACGAAGGACTTGCCTCACTAGGGTAGATCGTCACAAAGTAGGCGATCTCCTTGCCCACACAAACTCCTTGGTTCAACTCCATAATCTTAACGGAGGCTCCCAAGTAACACCTAACCAATCTAGGAGACACCACTCTCCAAAAGGTAATAGATGGTGTGTTGATGATGAACTCCTTGCTCTTGTGCTTCAAATGATAGTCTCCCCAACACTCAACTCTCTCTCACAGATTTGGATTTGGTGGAAATATGATTTGAGTGGAAAGCAACTTGGGGAAGGCTAGAGATCAAAATTCTTGTGGTTGGAATGGAATATCTTGGTCTCAACACATGAGTAGGTGGTTCTCCCTCAGAAAATGTATGATGTAAGTGTAGGCATGTTCTGATGGATCTCTCCATGAATGAAGAGTGGGTGGAGGGTATATATAGCCTCCACACAAAATCTAACTGTTACACACAATTTACCAAACTCGGTGGGATCGAATCATAAAACTCGGTCAGACCGATTTAGTTCAAAATGTGAACGTTAGGATTTTCGGTGGGACCGACATGTCAACTCGGTGGGACCGATTTCATTAGGGTTAGGGCATAACGTAATCTTAGTGAGAACGATCACATAAACTCGGTTGGACCGATTTCTGTAATAGGCAAACAGAGAGTTGGTCAGGCAAACTTGGTGGGACCGAATCGGTCATTCAGGTAAGACCAAAACGTTACGAAAGGGAAACAGAGAGTTTGCATTGCGATCTTTGTGGGACCGGTCGCTCATCTCAGTTGGACCGAAATGTTACGAAAGGAAATAGAGAGTTTGCAATCCCATCTCGGTGAGACCGAGATCCCTATCGGTGAGACCGAAAAGACTAGGCTTTCTGGCAGTGACACCGGATAGATCAAATCGGTGGGGCCGAGTTTGACTTTCGGTTTGGGCCATATGTGGATATGAGAAAGTGGGTTTTTGGAGCATATCACTAAGCATTTTGAGCAAGCAACCATTAATCAATACCTCATCCCCTTTTAATAGTATTAGCTTTTCCTATGGACTCAATGTGATCTTGGATCACTAAAATGAAAATGTAGAGTCTTGAGCTTGAGCCAATGTGTGTCCTTAGCATTTTGAGGGGTCCACATTTCTAATCCATGCCATGCCAATCATTGAACTTTCTGAAATGATCATCTTAGAATAGCATTAGTTCAATGAGCTATATGTTGTTAGGAATTACCAAAACCACCCAGAGATAGTTGCAGTTTAAATCTCCCCCTTTTTGGTACTTGATGACAACATATAGATCAAAGCTTCGACAAATGATAATAAGATTGAAATGCATCGTCGCTTTGAGAAGTATGTGATAAGCAAGAGCCCCCCCCCCCCTAAATTTGTGCATTATTTAAAATTTGCTTTTGAATGCAAATGCACAATCGACTAGGATCATGGGTTACTCTTCCATGTCACAGACATCTTGGTGGAGCGCTCAAAATAAAAGAAAGTAAAAACATGCACTCATCACCAAGCAAAGTGAATGATCATACAAGATATATAAAAGATAACATCATTCAAGCACAAGCATTGAAGTAGGATATGATCAAACACATGATCATACAAGTATCTCACACACATAGACATAAAGTATTAAGCAAGCACACAAAGGTATCACCCAAATAGCAAGAGAGACAAAGAAGCAAAAACACTCTCTCTCGCACTACTAGGAAAAGGGCTATAGATGATATGGATACTAATGGCGCACCAGACATGTGGTGCGCCACTACTATATAGCAGTGGCGCACCACACCCATGGTGCACCACTACTAATATATTTTTTCCAAAAATACTAATGGCGCACCAAGGAACAGTGCGCCATTACTAGTTTAACTAGTAATGGCGCACCACTCACCATGTGTGTTGGGGAACGTAGTAATTTCAAAAAAATTCCTACGCACACGCAAGATCATGGTGATACATAGCAACGAGAGGGGAGAGGGTTGTACACATACCCTCATAGACCGAAAGCGGAAGCGTTAGCACAACACAGTTGATGTAGTCGTACGTCTTCACGATCCGACCGATCAAGTACCGAACGCATGGCACCTCTGAGTTTTGCACACGTTCAACTCGATGACGTCCCTTGAACTCCGATCCAGCCGAGTGTTGAGGGAGAGTTTCTTCAGCACAACGGCGTGGTGACGATGATGATGTTCTACCGACGCAGGGCTTCGCCTAAGCATCGCTACGATATGATCAAGGTGGACTATGGTGGAGGGGGGCACCACACACGGCTAAGAGACGATCAACTTGATCAACTTCTGTGTCTTCGGGGTGCCCCCTGCCCCCGTATATAAAGGAGTGGAGGAGGGGGAGGGCCGGCCCTCTCCATGGCGCGCCCTAGGGGAGTCCTACTCCCACCGGGAGTAGGATTCAACCTTTCCTAGTAGAACTAGGAGCCCTTCCAAGTATTAGGACTAGGAGGGAAGGAAAGGGAAGGGAAAAGGGGAAGGAAGGAAGGGCCCCCCCCCCTCCCTAGTCCAATTCGGACCAGCCCATGGGGAGGGGTGCGGCCACCCTTTGAGGCCTTTCTCTCCTTTCCCGTATGGCCCATTAAGGTCCAATACGAATTCCCGTAACTCCCCGGTACTCCCGAAAATACCCGAATCACTCGGAATCTTTCCGATGTCCGAATATAGTCGTCCAACATATCGATCTTTACGTCTTGACAATTTTGAGACTCCTCGTCATGTCCCCGGTCTCATCTGGGACTCCAAACTCCTTCGGCACATCAAAACACATAAACTCATAATATAATCGTCATCGAACTTTAAGCATGCGGACCCTACGGGTTCGAGAACTATGTAGACATGACCGAGACACGTCTCCGGTCAATAACCAATAGCGGAACCTGGATGCTCATATTGTCTCCTACATATTCTACGAAGATCTTTATCGGTCAAATCGCATAATAACATACGTTGTTCCCTTTGTCATCGGTATGTTACTTGCCCGAGATTCGATCATCGGTATCTCAATACTTAGTTCAATATCGTTACCGACAAGTCTCTTTACTCGTTCCGTAATACATCATCCCGCAACTAACTCATTAGTTGCAATGCTTGCAAGGCTTGTAGTGATGTGCATTACCGAGTGGGCCCAGAGATACCTCTCCGACAATCGAAGTGACAAATCCTAATCTCGAAATAAGCCAACCCAACAAGTACCTTCGGAGACAACTGTAGAGCACCTTTATAATCACCCAGTTACGTTGTGATGTTTGGTAGCACACAAAGTGTTCCTTCGGTAAACGGGAGTTGCATAATCTCATAGTCATAGGAACATGTATAAGTCATGAAGAAAGCAATAGCAACAAACTAAATGATCAAGTGCTAAGCTAACGGAATGGGTCAAGTCAATCACATCATTCTCCTAATGATGTGATCCCGTTAGTCAAATGACAACTCTTTGTCTATGGCTAGGAAACATAACCATCTTTGATCAACGAGCTAGTCAATTAGAGGCATACTAGAGGCCTTGATTGTGAGATAATTTTAGTCAACGGGTCTGTCACATTCAGATCCGTAAGTATTTTGCAAAGTTCTATGTCTACAAAGCTCTACACGGAGTACTCTAGCTAATAGCTCCCACTTTCAATATGTATCTAGATCGAGACTTAGAGTCATCCAGATCGGTGTCAAAGCTTGCATCGATGTAACTCTTTACGACGAACTCTTTTATCACCTCCATAATCGAGAAATATTTCCTTAGTCCTCTAAGGATAATTTTGACCGCTGTCTAGTGATCTACTCCTAGATCACTATTATACTCCCTTGCCAAAAATAGTGTAGGGTATACAATAGATTTGGTACATAGCATGGCATACTTTATAGAACCTATGGCTGAGGCATAGGGAATGACTTTCATTCTCTCTCTATCTTCTGCCGTGGTTGGGTTTTGAGTCTTACTCAACTTCACACCTTGTAACACAGGCAAGAACTCCTTCTTTGACTGTTCCATTTTGAACTACATCAAAATCTTGTCAAGGTATGTACTCATTGAAAAACTTATCAAGCGTCTCGATCTATCTCTATAGATCTTGATGCTTAATATGTAAGCATCTTCACTGAGGTCTTTCTTTGAAAAACTCCTTTCAAACATTCCTTTATTCTTTGCAGAATAATTCTACATTATCTCCGATCAACAATATGTCATTCACATATACTTATCAGAAATGATGTAGTGCTCCCACTCACTTTCTTGTAAATATAGGCTTCACCGCAAGTCTGTATAAAACTATATGCTTTGATCAACTTATCAAAGCGTATATTCCAACTCCGAGATGCTTGCACCAGTCCATAGATGGATCGCTGGAGCTTGCATATTTTGTTAGTAACTTTAGGATCGACAAAACCTTCTGGTTGCATCATATACAACTCTTCTTTAATAAATCCATTAAGGAATGCAGTTTTGTTTATCCATTTGCCAGATTTCATAAAATGCGGCAATTGCTAACATGATTCGGACAGACTTAAGCATAGATACGAGTGAGAAACTCTCATCGTAGTCAACACCTTGAACTTGTCGAAAACCTTTTTGCGACAATTCTAGCTTTGTAGATAGTAACACTACTATCAGCGTCCGTCTTCCTCTTGAAAATCCATTTAATCTCAATGGCTCGCCGATCAATGGGCAAGTCATTCAAAGTCCATACTTTGTTCGCATACATGGATCTCATCTCAGATTTCATGGCCTCAAGCCATTTCACGGAATCTGGGCTCATCATCGCTTCCTCATAGTTCGTAGGCTCATCATGGTCAAGTAACATGACCTCCAGAACTGGATTACCGTACCACTCTGGTGCGGATCTCACTCTGGTTTACCTACGAGGTTCGGTAGTAACTTGATCTGAAGTTACATGATCATCATCATTAGCTTCCTCACTAATTGGTGTAGTAGTCACAGGAACAGATTTCTGTGATGAACTACTTTCCAATAAGGGAGCTGGTACAGTTACCTCATCAAGTTCTACTTTACTCCCACTCACTTCTTTCGAGAGAAACTCCTTCTCTAGAAAGGATCCATTCTCAGCAATGAATAACTTGCCTTTGGATCTGTGATAGAAGGTGTACCCTACATTTTCTTTTGGGTATCCTATGAAGACTCACTTCTCTGATTTGGGTTTGAGCTTATCAGGTTGAAACTTTTCCACATAAGCATTGCAACCTCAAACTTTAAGAAACGACAACTTTGGTTTCTCGCCAAACCACAGTTCATACGGTGTCGCCTCAACGGATTTAGATGGTGCCCTTTTTAACGTGAATGTAGCTGTCTCTAATGCAACCCCAAAAGTATAGTGATTAATCGGTAAAAAACATCATATATTGCACTATATCCAATAATAGTACGGTTATGACGTTCGGACACACCCTTATGCTTTAGTGTTCCAGGTGGCATGATTTTGTGAAACTATTCCACATTGTTTTAATTGAAGACCAAACTCGTAACTCAAATATTTTACTTCTACGATCATATTGTAGAAACTTTTATTTTTGTTACGACGATTCTCCACTTCACTCTGAAATTCTTTGAACTTTTCAAATGTTTCGGACTTGTGTTTCATTAAGTAGATATACTCATATCTGCTCAAATCATCTGTGAAGATCAGAAAATAATGATACCTGCCGCGAGCCCCAATATTCATCGGACCATATACATCAGTATGTATGATTTCCAACGAATCTGTTACTCGCTCCATTGTTCCGGAGAACGGAGTCTTAGTCATCTTGCCCATGATGCATGGTTCGCAAGCATCAACTGATTCATAATCAAGTGATTCCAAAAGCCCATCAGCATGGATTTTCTTCATGCGCTTTACACCAATATGACCTAAACGGCAGTGCCACAAATAAGTTGCACTATCATTATTAACGTTGCATCTTTCGGCTTCAATATTATGAAAATGTGTATCACCATGATCGAGATCCAACAAACCATTTTCAATGGTGTATGACCATAGAAGGTTTTATTCATCTAAACAGAACAACAATTATTCTCTAGCTTACATGAATAACCGTATTGCAACAAACATGATCCAATCATATTTATGCTCAACGCAAACACCAAATAACATTTATTTAGGTTCAACACTAATCTCGAAAGTATAGGGAGTGTGCGATGATGATCATATCAATCTTGGAACCACTTCCAACACACATCGTCACTTCACCCTTAACTAGTCTCTGTTCATTCTGCAACTCCCGTTTTGAGTTACTACTCTTAGCAACTGAACCAGTATCAAATACCAACGGGTTGCTACGAACACTAGTAAAATACACATCAATAATCTGTATACCAAATATACCTTTGTTCACTTTGCCATCCTTCTTATCCGCCAAATACTTGGGGCAGTTCCGCTTCCAGTGACCAGTCCCTTTGTAGTAGAAGCACTTAGTCTCAGGCTTAGGACCAGACTTGGGCTTCTTCACTTGAGCAACAACTTGCTTGCCGTTCTTCTTGAAGTTCCCTTTCTTTCCCTTTGCCCTTTTCTTGAAACTAGTGGTCTTGTTAATCATCAACACTTGATGCTCTTTCGTGATTTCTACCTTCATCGATTTCAACATCATGAAAAGCTCGGGAATCGTTTTCATCATCCCTTGCATACTATAGTTCATCACGAAGTTCTACTAACTTGGTTATGGTGACTAGAGAATTCTGTCCATCACTATTTTATCTGGAAGATTAACTCCCACTTGATTCAAGCGATTGTAGTACCCAGACAATCTGAACACATGCTCACTGCTTGAGCTATTCTCCTCCATCTTTTAGCTATAGAACTTGTTGGAGACTTCATATCTCTCAACTCGGGTATTTGCTTGAAATATTAACTTCAACTCCTGGAACATCCATATGATCCATGACGTTCAAAACGTCTTTGAAGTCCTGATTCTAAGATGTTAAGCATGGTGCACTAAACTATCAAGTAGTCATCATACTGAGCTAGCCAAACGTTCATAACGTCTGTATCTGCTCCTGCAATAGGTCTGTCACCTAGTGGTGCATCAAGGACATAATTCTTCTGTGCAGCAATGAGGATAAACCTCAGATCACGGATCCAATCCGCATCATTGCTACTAACATCTTTCAACTTAGTTTTCTCTAGGAACATATCAAAAATAAAACAGGGGAGCTAAACGCGAGCTATTGATCTACAACATAGATATGCTAATACTACCAGGACTAAGTTCATGATAAATTTAAGTTCAATTAATCATATTACTTAAGAACTCCCACTTAGAAAGACATCCCTCTAATCTTCTAAGTGATCACGTGATCCAAATCAACTAAACCATAACCGATCATCACATGAAATGGAGTAGCTTTCAATGGTGAACATCAATATGTTGATCATATCTACTATATGATTCACGCTCGACCTTTCAGTCTTAGTGTTCCGAGGCCATATCTGCATATGCTAGGCTCGTCAAGTTTAACCTGAGTATTCTGCGTGTGCAAAACTGGCTTGCACCCGTTGTAGATGGACGTAGAGCTTATCACACCCGATCATCACGTGGTGTCTGGGCACGACGAACTTTGGCAACGGTGCATACTCAGGGAGTGCACTTTTATCTTGAAATTTAGTGAGAGATCATCTTATAATGCTACCGTCAATTAAAGCAAGATAAGATGCATAAAAGATAAACATCACATGCAATCAATATAAGTGATATGATATGGCCATCATCATCTTGTGCTTGTGATCTCCATCTCCGAAGCACCGTCACGATCACCATCGTCACCGGCGCAACACCTTGATCACCATCGTAGCATCGTTGTCGTCTCGCCAATCTTATGCTTCCACGACTATCGCTACCGCTTAGTGATAAAGTAAAGCATTACAGCGCAATTGCATTGCATACAATAAAGCGAAAACCATATGGCTCCTGCCAGTTGCCGATAACTCAGTTACAAAACATGATCATCTCATACGATAAAATTTAGCATCATGTCTTGACCATATCACATCACAACATGCCCTGCAAAAACAAGTTAGACGTCCTCTACTTTGTTGTTGCAAGTTTTACGTGGCTGCTACGGGCTTAGGAAAGAACCGTTCTTACCTACGCATCAAAACCACAACGATAGTTTGTCAAGTTGGTGCTGTTTTAACCTTCGCAAGGACCGGGCGTAGCCACACTTGGTTCAACTAAAGTTGGAGAAACTGACACCCGCCAGCCACCTGTGTGCAAAGCACGTCGGTAGAACTAGTCTCGCGTAAGCGTACGCGTAATGTCGGTCCGGGCCGCTTCATCCAACAATACCGCCGAACCAAAGTATGACATACTGGTAAGCAATATGACATATATCGCCCACAACTCACTTGTGTTCTACTCGTGCACAACATCAACGCATAAAACCTAGGCTCGGATGCCACTGTTGGGGAACATAATAATTTCAAAAGAAATCCTACGCACACGCAAGATCATGGTGATGCATAGCAACGAGAGGGGAGAGTGTTGTCCACGTACCCTCATAGACCGAAAGCGGAAGCGTTAGCACAACGCAGTTGATGTAGTCGTACGTCTTCATGATCCGACCGATCAAGTACCGAACGCACGGCACCTCCGAGTTTTGCACACGTTCAACTCGATGACGTCCCTCGAACTCCAATCTAGCTGAGTGTTGAGGGAGAGTTTCGTCAGTATGACGGCGTGGTGACGATGATGATGTTCTACCGACGCGGGGCTTCGCCTAAGCATCGCTACGATATGATCGAGGTGGACTATGGTGGAGGGGGGCACCGCACATGGCTAAGAGATGATCAACTTGATCAACTTGTGTGTCTTTGGGGTGCCCCCTACCCCCGTATATAAAGGAGTGGAGGAGGGGGAGGGCCGGCCCTCTCTATGACATGCCCTAGGGGAGTCCTACTCCCACCGGGACTAGGATTCCCCCTTTCCTAGTAGAACTAGGAGCCCTTCCAAGTATTAGGAGTAGGAGGGAAGGAAAGGGAAGGGAAAAGGAGAAGGAAGGAAGGGGGCGCCCCCCTCCCTAGTCCAGTTCGGACCAGCCCATGGGGAGGGGTGCGGCCACCCTTTGAGGCCTTTCTCTCCTTTCCCGTATGGCCCATTAAGGTCCAATACGAATTCCCGTAACTCCCCGGTACTCCCGAAAATACCCGAATCACTCGTAACCTTTTCGATGTCCGAATATAGTCGTCCAATATATCGATCTTTACGTCTCGACCATTTCGAGACTCCTCGTCATGTCCCCGGTCTCATCTGGGACTCCGAACTCCTTCGGTACATCAAAACACATAAACTCATAATATAATCATCATCGAACTTTAAGCGTGCGGACCCTACGGGTTCGAGAACTATGTAGACATGACCGAGACACGTCTCCGGTCAATAACCAATAGCGGAACATGGATGCCTATATTGGCTCCTACATATTCTACGAAGATCTTTATCAGTCAAGCCGCATAACAACATACATTGTTCCCTTTGTCATTGGTATGTTACTTGCCCGAGATTCGATCGTCGGTACCTCAATACCTAGTTCAATCTCATTACCGGCAAGTCTCTTTACTCGTTCTGTAATACATCATCCTACAACTAACTCATTAGTTGCAATTCTTGCAAGGCTTATAGTGATGTGCATTACCGAGTGGGCCCAGAGATACCTCTCCGACAATCGGAGTGACAAATCCTAATCTCGAAATACGCCAACCCAACAAGTACCTTCGGAGACACCTTTAGAGCACCTTTATAATCACCCAGTTACGTTGTAACGTTTGGCAGCACACAAAGTGTTCCTCCGGTAAACGGGAGTTGCATAATCTCATAGTCATGGGAACATGTATAAGTCATGAAGAAAGCAATAGCAACAAACTAAACGATCAAGTGCTAAGCTAACGGAATGGGTCAAGTCAATCACATCGTTCTCCTAATGATGTGATCCCGTTAATCAAATGACAACTCTTTGTCTATGGCTAGGAAACATAACCATCTTTGATCAACGAGCTAGTCAAGTAGAGGCATACTAGTGACACTCTGTTTGTCTATGTATTCACACTCGTATCATGTTTCCAGTTAATACAATTCTAGCATGAATAATAAAAATTTATCATGATATAAGGAAATAAATAGTAACTTTATTATTGCCTCTAGGGCATATTTCCTTCAATGTGCGCCACTACTATCATTTTGTTTTTGTTTTTTTGCAAAAGTACTAATGGCGCACCACCAGCTGGTGCGCCATTAGTAACCAGGGTTACTAATGGCGCATTTCTAGGTGGTGCGCCATTAGTAACCTGGGACCAGCTAGATATTTTGGACAGCCACCTACACACTCACTTTCCCCACTTCATTCTCTCCACCTCCTCCTCCAAGCTTGTCTTGGCTGCCTCGTCCTCCTCACCTCATTTGCACCATAGATTCATCCAAATTAAGTTGTTAAATTACCTTTTTTGATAGGTAAGTAAGGGGAAAGCTTTCTTTATGTTGTAGATCTACTTTTTTCTCCCTCCAACAACGTGCACATGCACTTTTTATGGCCTAGCTAGATCTATGTATGTTTGTGATGTTGCAAATGTTTGTGGTGTTGCATATATGTTTGTGTTTGCAGGTACCGGTATTTGAAATGCATAGTTGCCAATATTTTGTCGGAATGTTGATTCATTTCCGTTTCAGCGAGAATTTTGGCACTATGCATTCTTTTTGGTCCTATTTTTAGGAAAAGTCATGCCAAATTTTTTCTTGGTTCTAAAATATCGTTTTGCTCTACCCCGCAGGCGACCATGGTCTGCATGATGACCGAACGAATCGTGAATAGGTTTTTGAGCTCCGCGAAGGCCGAGATGCTTCAAAAGAATGAGATGGAGATAAGATGTCCGTGTCGAAGATGCAAGCTGCAGAGCCTTATTGCGGACCCAGATTCCGGGCAGGTGCGGGACCACCTGCTCTTGCATGGTGTCATGGATGGCTATCGGTGGCAAGGTGATGAAGATGACTATGAAGTCGTCCATGGGGGCCGGGAAAGAAATGAGGAAGGGCAGCAAGACAACCACCGCGGAGAGGGCAGGCGAGAAGACGAAGAATATCCAGGACATGATCACGACGGTGATGCTGTACACAGTCATCATGTAGAAGATGCCGAACATGATGATGAGGAAGATGAAGATGCCGGAGCAGACGACGATGGACCATCGATGGGCTGGGTGCAGGACCCTCATATTCAAGAGCTGCTTCTCAAGCAGACGGATAACACAAGAGCTGCCGCCCGAGAGAAAGCCAAGCTGGATCAACTGGAGATAGACGCAGTTACTCCATTGTATGAAGGATGCAGGCCCGAGGATACCCGCCTGAAAGTAACGCTCATGGCTCTGGAGATGAAGGTAAAACACAAAATGACCGACGCATGCTTCGACAAGAACATGTCATTCCGGCACGAACATCTTCCCAAGGGGAATAAGTGGCCGACCAGTTTCGAGGAGGCGAAGAAAATCGTGTGTCCTGTGGATTTACTGCACATGAAATACCATGTGAGCATGAACAATTGCATCATTTATCAGGACGAGCATGCGGAGTCTACCATGTGTCCGGTGTGCGGTGTCACTCGATACAAGAAGAGGAAGAAAGCTCCTCGAAAAGTGGTGTGGTACTTTCCGATCACTCCTCGTCTGCAGCGGTATTTCGCGGACCCTAAGCTAGCAAAGCTCCTGCATTGGCACGCGATAGGGAGGAGAATAAGCGAGAAGATGACAGAAATGATCCGGAGATAAATAAAAAAGACAAGATGCTGAGTCACCCTAAGAATGCGAGCCAGTGGCAAGCGTTGAACTTTGAACACCCAGAATTTGGGGACTATCCAAGGAACATCGTGCCGGGCGCGAGCACCGATGGACTCAATCCGTTTGGCAGCCAGAGAAGCACACATAGCACTTGACATGTGTTTGTGTGGATGTACAACCTTCCCCCCTATATGCTAATTGAAGGTCCGAAACAACCAGGGAACGACATCAATTTGTATCTGGGGCTGCTGATAGAGGAGCTAGACACGCTGTGGAAAACGCCAGCCAATACGTGGGATGCTGCAGAGAAAGAATATTTCCCTATGAGAGGCGCACTGCTCACGATGGTGCACGACTATCTCGGTTGCGGATATCTCGCGGGGCAGGTGGTCCACGGATTTTCTAGATGCGTCAGGTGCATGGATGACACAATGTATCACCGACTAGATAGAGATCCCGGATCTTCGAAAACCGTGTTCATGGGACATCAAAGGTGGCTTCGCGATGATGACCCATGGAGAAAATGCAAGGATCTGTTTGATGGTGAAACCGAACCCCGAAGACGCCCACGTACGAGGAGCGGCGAGGAAATAGACAAGCTGGTGAAAAATTGGAAAGATTGCCCACTGCCGGGAAAGAAGCAAAAGGCCCTAGAGCCAGGAAAGAAGCGAAAGGCGCCAGTGCCACTGCTGAAGGTATGGAAAACGAGTCTGTTTTCTAGGACTTGCCATACTGGAAGATCCATTGTGTGCCTCACAGCCTTGATGTCATGCATATCACGAAGAACGTGTGCGAGAGTCTGCTTGGTACCCTGCTCAACATGCCAGAGAGGACCAAAGATGGGCCGAAAGCAAGGGCCGACTTGAAATCAATGGGCATCAGGCAGGAGCTTCACGCTAATGATGATGATGATGATGATGATGAGGTGAAGCAGGACACGGAAAGTCGTCGCAAAGGCAAAAAGGCCAAGAAGACCGGAAATGACTACCCTCCCGCATGCTTCACTCTAAGTCAGGAGGAGATCGAGTAGTTCTTCACCTGCCTCGTAGGAGTAAAACTTCCTTATGGTTACACGGGGAAGATAAGCAGATACCTAGACCCAGCGAAGCAGAAGTTCAGCGAGATGAAGTCTCACGACTGTCACGTGCTGATGACGCAGATACTTCTATTTGCAATCCGTGGGATCATGGATGCGCACGTCCGTGAAACGCTATTTGGCCTATGCAACTTTTTTGACGTCATCTCTCGGAAATCGGTTGGTGTGAGGCAACTCAGAAGGCTACAGGAAGAGATCTTGGTGATACTATGCGAGCTTGAGATGTACTTCCCGCCCGCATTCTTCGATGTTATGGTGCATCTGCTGGTCCATATCGTGGAGGATATCATCCAACTCGGGCCGACGTTCCTGCACAGCATGATGCCGTTCGAAAGGATGAATGGTGTCATCAAAGGAAACCTTCGCAACATGTCACGTCCAGAGGGAAGCATAGCCAGGGGCTTTCTGACCGAAGAGTGCATCTCCTACTACACGAGAAGATGACGGAAATGATCCGAAGATAAATAAAAAAGACAAGATGATGAGTCACCCTAAGGATGCGAGCCAGTGGCAAGCGTTGAACTTTGAACACCCAGAATTTGGGGACGATCCAAGGAACATCATGCTGGGTGCGAGCACCGATGGACTCAATCCGTTTGGCAGCCAGAGAAGCACACATAGCACTTGACATGTGTTTGTGTGGATGTACAACATTCCCCCTTTATGCTAATTAAAGGGCCGAAACAACCAGGGAACGACATCAATCTGTATCTGGGGCTGCTGAAAGAGGAGCTAGACACGCTGTGGAAAACGCCAGCCAATACGTGGGACGCCGCAGAGAAAGAATATTCCCCTATGAGAGCCGTACTGCTCACGATGGTGCACGACTATCTCGGTTACGGATATCTCGCGGGGCAAGTGGTCCATGGATTTTCGGATGCGTCAGGTGCATGGATGACACAACGTATCACTGGCTAGATAGAGATCCCGGATCTTCGAAAACCGTGTTCATGGGACATCGAAGGTGGCTTCGCGATGATGACCCATGGAAAAAACGCAAGGATCTGTTCGATGGTGAAACCAAACCCCGAAGACGCCCGCGTACGAGGAGCGGTGAGGAAATAGATGAGCTATTGAAAAATTGGAAAGATTGCCCACTGCCGGGAAAGAAGCAAAAGGCGCCAGAGCCAGGAAAGAAGCGAAAGGCGCCAGTGCTGATGCTGAAGGTATGGAAAATGAGTCTGTTTTCTAGGACTTGCCGTACTGGAAGATCCACTGTGTGCCTCACAGCCTTGATGTCATACATATCACGAAGAACGTGTGCGAGAGTCTGCTTGGTACCCTGCTCAACATGCCAGAGAGGACCAAAGATGGGCCGAAAGCAAGGGCCGACTTGAAATCAATGGGCATCAGGGAGGAGCTTCACGCTAATGATGATGATGATGATGAGGTGAAGCAGCACACGGAAAGTCATCACAAAGGCAAAAAGGCCAAGAAGACCGGAAATGACTACCCTCCCACATGATTCACTCTAAGTCAGGAGGAGATCGAGTAGTTCTTCACCTGCCTCATAGGAGTAAAACTTCCTTATGGTTACGTGGAGAAGATAAGCAGATACCTAGACCCAGCGAAGCAGAAGTTCAGCGGGATGAAGTCTCACGACTGCCACGTGCTGATGATGCAGATACTTCCAGTTGCAATCCGTGGGATCATGGATGCGCACGTCCATGAAATGCTATTTGGCCTATGCAACTTTTTCGACGTCATCTCTCGAAAATCGGTTGGCGTGAGGCAACTCAGAAGGCTATAGGAAGAGATCTTGGTGATACTATGCGAGCTTGAGATGTACTTCCCGCCTGCACTCTTCGATGTTACGGTGCATCTGCTGGTCCATATCGTGGAGGATATCATCCAACTCGGGCCGACGTTCCTGCACAGCATGATGCCGTTCGAAAGGATGAATGGTGTCATCAAAGGAAATGTTCGCAACATGTCACGTCCAGAGGGAAGCAGAACCAGGGGCTTTTTGACTGAAGAGTGCATCTCCTACTACACAAGAAGATGACGGAAATGATCCGAAGATAAATAAAAAAGACAAGATGCTGAGTCACCCTAAGGATGCGAGCCAGTGGCAAGCGTTGAACTTTGAACACCCAGAATTTGGGGACGACCCAAGGAACATCATGCTGGGCGCGAGCACCGATGGACTCAATCCGTTTGGCAGCCAGAGAAGCACACATAGCACCTGACATGTGTTTGTGTGGATGTACAACCTTCCCCCTGTATGCTAATTGAAGGGCCGAAACAACCAGGGAACGACATCAATCTGTATCTGGGGCTGCTGAAAGAGGAGCTAGACACGCTGTGGAAAACGCCAGCCAATACGTGGGACGCCGCAGAGAAAGAATATTTCCCTATGAGAGCCGCACTGCTCACGACGGTGCATGACTATCTCGGTTACAGATATCTCGCGGGGCAGGTGGTCCACAGATTTTCTGGATGCGTCAGGTGCATGGATGACACAACATATCACCGGCTAGATAGAGATCCCGGATCTTCGAAAACCGTGTTCATGGGACATCAAAGGTGGCTTCGCGATGATGACCCATGGAGAAAACGCAAGGATCTGTTTGATGGTGAAACCGAACCCCGAAGACGCCCGCGTACGAGGAGCAGCGAGGAAATAGACGAGATGTTGAAAAATTGGAAAGATTGCCCACTGCCGGGAAAGAAGCAAAAGGCGCCAGAGCCAGGAAAGAAGCGAAAGGCGCCAATGCCGCTGCTGAAGGTATGTAAAACGAGTCTGTTTTCTAGGACTTGCCGTATTGGAAGATCCACTGTGTGCCTCACAGACTTGATGTCATGCATATCACGAAGAACGTGGCGAGAGTCTGCTTGGTACCCTGCTCAACATGCCCGAGAGGACCAAAGATGGGCCGAAAGAAAGGGCCGACTTGAAATCAATGGGCATCACAGAGGAGCTTCACGCTAATGATGATGATGATGATGATGATGAGGTGAAGCAGGACACAGAAAGTCGTCGCAAAGGCAAAAAGGCCAAGAAGACCGGAAATGACTACCCTCCCGCATGCTTCTCTCTAACTCAGGAGGAAATCGAGCAGTTTTTCACCTGCCTCGTAGGAGTAAAACTTCCTTATGGTTACGCGGGGAAGATAAGTAGATACCTAGACCCAGCGAAGCAGAAGTTCAGCGGGATGAAGTCTCACGACTGTCACGTGCTGATGATGCAGATACTTCCAGTTGCAATCCGTGGGATCATGGATGCGCACGTCCGTGAAACGCTATTTGGCCTATGCAACTTTTTCCACGTCATCTCTCAGAAATCGGTTGGCGTGAGGCAACTCAGAAGGCTACAGGAAGAGATCGTGGTGATACTATGCGAGCTTGAGATGTACTTCCCTCCCGCATTCTTCGACGTTATGGTGCATCTGCTGGTCCATATCATGGAGGATATCATCCAACTCGGGCCGACGTTCTTGCACAGCATGATGTCGTTCAAAAGGATGAATGGTGTCATCAAAGGATACGTTCGCAACATGTCACGTCCAGAGGGAAGCATAGCCAGGGGCTTTCTGACCGAAGAGTGCATCTCCTACTACACGAATTATCTAGCCATCGAGAACCCGGTTGGTCTGCCCGTCAACAGGCACCTCGGCAGGCTCGCTGGATGGGGTCACCGCGAGGGTCGCCACCAAATGCATGTCGACTTCGAGGGTCAACTTGCCGACTTTGAAAGAGCAAACCTAGTCGCGCTACAACACATAGACGTGGTCGATCCTTGGGTGGTAGAGCACAAAACTTTTATTGGGAAGACGTACAATGACCGAGGCCAACAGAGGACGGACGGAGATATAATCAAAGAGCACAACTCATGTTTCACGCATTGGTTCAAGAAGAAGCTTCTATCATACCCTTTACATGAGGGTTCTTCCGCGGAAGAAAAACTCATATTCGCCTTGTCACAGGGCGCCGAGCACAACCAGATGACCTATGAGGCATACGATATCAATGGCTACACATTTTACACGGAGGACAAGGACATGATGAGCGATGGTTATCAGAACTCCGGGGTAACAATGGAATCCTACACCAGTAACGACAAGGACAGATACTATGGAAGGATCGAGGAGATCTGGGAGCTGAGCTACGCTGGAGAGAAGGTCCCGATGTTCCGTGTCAGATGGGCCAAGAGCGTCCTAAAAGAAGACCAGTATTTCACCACCATGGTTATACCCGAAGCCAAATCCAAGACCGCGGGCACAAACGTCACCGCGAAAAATGAGCCATGGGTACTGGCTTCCCAAGTGGACCAATGATTCATCATTACCGACCCGTTAAAGCCCAGTCATGTTGTCGTGAGGAGAGGCAAAAGGAAGATCAACGGAATGGATGGAGTAGCCAATGAGCAAGACTTCGACAAGTATGGTGACCCGAAGATGGAACATGACGACGAGGATGAAGTGCCATACACCACAAGAAGAAGCAGGACCACCCTACCTAAACGACGTTCGTTCCACAAAAGAACTCCATTTACGAAAAAGAAGGGCAAGAAGATTGTGAACAGATAGCTAGCTAAGATCGATTGTATTTAAATTGTAGCCTTCATTTCTCGATTGTATTTCGACATATTGAAATGATATTTCTTCTATTCTAGTGTCCTCACGAATATTTATTTATGTTTATTATGGTACTTCATTTCTAATTCACAAAAAGTATTGAATTTGTTAATATTTTTTGAACTCATGAATATTTTTAAATTTAATTCATGGGCACTTTTTGAATTCATGAATATTTTTTCAAATTTGATGATATTTTTTCATATTCAATATGAAAAAATATTGAATATTCATGAGGACACTCGATCTCGATCCCCCTCCATGTCGATCGCTATCCCCCCTCGCCAGATCCCCCTCGCCGCCAAGCACCCCCCGCACCCTCCCCTGCTCCACCGCCGCCGACGACCACCCACCCCCTCCCTTCCCCCCCCCCCCCCCCCCCCCGAGCAAGACCTAGGGGTCAAGACGCCGGTGTTGGCCCTCCACTAGGCAACAAAAAATCCTAAAAGAAATACTAATGGCGCACCGCTAGGGGGTGCACCATTGCTATCCAAAAAAAAAAGATTACGAATGGCGCACCTCTAGGGGGTGCGCCATTGCAATCCAAAAAAAATCTAATGGTGCACCGCTAGGGGGTGCGCCATTGCTAAGCCTCCCCCACTAAAATCGTCAATCCCCTTTCTTCCCCCAATCGATTAAATCTCTCAAGCCCTCGATTCCATCTCTCCCTCGGTCCCTCCATCTTCCAGGACTCCGCCCCCGCCGGCCGCCAAGGCACCAACCACCTCCTTGTCATCGCGCATGGGGCGCTCTTCCTCGCGCTCTCCTCACCAACCACGACACTGGCCACCTGCTCCGTCGTCTCCGGCAGAGGTTACTCCACCTAGCTACAGCACTCGTGCGCTTGGCGGCTAGGGTTTGCCTCCAGCCCCTCCCCTCCCCCATCAATGAGAGGAGCATTCGGTGCCCCCGCCCTCGAGTTCGTTGACGGCGCCATCCTCCAGCGGTAGCCGCCGCAGGTACAGAGCCCCCCATTCCATCTTCCCCCTCGCCCCCATTTTTTCCTCGATCCAACCCATCGATCCATTAGACACTGTATATTTTTGGCGCTGGTAGAAATCAGACCTACAAAGAATTACCTCCGGTAGTAGCAGTTGTTGTGGTGTTCAGGGTATGTGCAGTAGTACAAACAAGTGACCCATCTATGCAAATAATCTTCAGACTAAAAGTAAATGTATATGAGCAAGTCATTCGAATTTACTACTTCGTTAAATGATGGTTGTTTAAAGGTGTCTACCATAGTTTGTTTGGACAATGTCCTTAGTAATCAGGTATGTGACCTTCTTATAACCCACGACATCGGCATGATAGGTGTTGGTTGTTTTAGACACCTACCCACCAGAAACTTCGCTTTGATGATACAATGTCTGAATCTTGCATGATATAGTGTCTGAATCTTGCATGGAAAGATGCAATAGTACTGCCCCCCTTTTTTGAACCATGTTAATTGTGGCTATGTGCATCTATGATGCAGATGTTCAGGGGTAATAAAAACTTCCATTTTTATTGTGTTTACAAATTCATCTAGGATTGCTGAGTTTAACGTTGTGTTGATCTTCAATTCATCAATGCTCTCAATGCAATTGTGAGCATTTTTTGCAATTGTGAACTCTCAATGCTCAAGTCTAGAAGTGTTTACAAATTCAAAGAGTTCACATGACTACTGATCAAATACTCTAGTGTATTTAGTGTAAATCTAGTCTGAAACTAGTAGAGCTCTTGGTGATTTGCAAATTCAGTTTAAATAAAAATTTGGTACATGACTACTGATCATGTATGAAAGATGTTGCTACTGGATGAGCAGAAGAACTACTCAATATATTTTGATTTTGTAGAAACAACCATTGAACCAATAGATAATTGATTTTGTAGAACAAGTCTTGTTGCCAGTCTTGAACCAACACATAATCTTAATTGAAATTTGACCATGTCTTGTTGCCAGTCCTAATGAAAAAGCAACTGAATTTCCAACAACCTGCTTGGTAGAACAATCCATTTATATCATGAATATATGAAGGGAAGGACATGATTGCTACATGATTGCCATTATACTCCTTGCTGCTAGTTGCCAGTACTGTAGCTTCTAGCTTAACTTGGTTGCTACATCTCATCATTATTTCTCAGTGCTACAAATGTGTTTAACTTGTAGCTTCTAGCTTAAGTGAGTAGACAGTACTATAGTGAGTAGCTTAACTTGTTTAAGTACTGCCAGTTAGTAGTACTGCTAGTGAGTAGATGAACTCCATTTAACTAGCTTAATTGAGTTTCAGTTGTGTAGTGAAGTTCTTCTATTTTGTATGATGCGGTTCACGCTTAAAATGTCCTCCAATGTAGTCTATTCGATCATCTATGTACTATGTATGTTGTGGCATGTGGTGTGGTCGATGCTGAGATGTCAAGTCTATGTACCATGTATGTTGTGGCATGTGGTGTGGTCCGGGTGATCAGGTGTCAAATGATTTCGAATTTTTATGATTTTTATGCACATAGGTGAAGCCATTGACTACACTTCAGGTTCTACTCCTGGAACACTTCAGAAATTTTACTTCATAACTGGAGTATTTTGATGATATTGGGGGGTTTTGTCTCCGACCATCATGTCGTGATGATATTGTGGGGTGTTGTGGGGTTGCAGCTGGGCGGGGGTGGGGTAATGATTTTGCAGGTACCCCGAGAGACCCTTGAGTTTGCGGGAATGTCGATTAACTTCCGTTCCAACAAATTCGGGTACTCCATATGTCCTATTTTCAGCAAAGGTCATGCTGAAATTTTCCATGAATTTTAGCATGACTTTGCTAAAAATAGGACATATGGGGTACTTGCGACTAATGCATGGGCCGGGGTATCTTAGTACTTAATTAAGTAGGATCAACTGGTCCTTTATTCTTGCTGCATTAAACACATATGCTGAATTCATGTGTGGACAGACGAAAAAGCAACTGCCATAGGTGGCAATAGAGTCAAGTGATTAGGCCCAACTTAGAATTCTCCTTCCCTTTTCTTGATAGGGTATATTATTATAAGATACCCATATATATCAGTCAACCTAGGGTGCCTCTGCATCGATAAACCCTAAATGATGAAAACTTAACTTAGCATTTAGGATGCCTCGGTGTCGACAAACCATAAATTATTAAACCTTGGCTTTTGGGGTGCCTCGGTGTCGATAAAAACCTAAATGATGAAAGCTTAGGCTTTTAGGGTGCCTCGACATCGACAAACCCTAAATGATAAAAGCTTTGCTTTTAGGATGCCTCAGTGTCGACAAACCCTAAATGATGAGACCATGATCTTGTTCCTTGACAATAACTAAGTTTTTGACCAAACTTTTTTCCTATTTAGAGCAAAACATGGCCCACAACGATGAGGCTGGCGGTTCGGGCAAGCAATTCTGCGAGCTGTCCCAGGAGATGGAGGAAGAACCTCACCGCTATGAGGAAGCCGCGGAAGACACCGATCTTGACTACACAACCCCTAGTGGCGTCGGGGATGACACCACTGATGGTGCCGTCGAGGATGCCACCACTAATGATGGCAGCGCAGGCACAGATGGCAGCCAACCGAAGAGGCAACGGAAGGATCGGCACCCGAACGTGCTTGGCACAGTCAAGGAGGAATTTACTGAAGTGAAATCCGACGGGCATCCAACGACGCCCAAAGAATTAGTCAAGGGGTACTCGGTTCAGCTCGGGTGCATTCTCCGAAGCACCGTCTCGATCAACACCGAGAACCTAAGGCATAAGGACCGAGGGAATTTGTGCATCCTCCTCTTCACGAAGTTGCACGAATGATATAAGTTCCCCACTGACTTTGCAAACACATGCCTCTCAGGGAATAAAGTGAACAGTGCCGCCCTCACGAGGATGAGCATGGCCCTGTCTACTTGGAGAAGCGCGGTGAAGAGAATAATTGACAGAGGTGATAGTTATGAGAAGATCAAGGCGAAAAATCCTTCGATCAGCGAAGATGACTACAAGGAGTTCAAGATCAAGTGCGAGAGCAGCGCAACCTCTGAATCAAGTCAGTGGGGGAAAGAAATGTGGGAGTTGAAGTTAGGGGTCCACCAACTCGGTCCCGGCGGTTACAGAGTGGCGGAGCCTATATGGGACAAGGAGGACGTGGAGCGTGCCGAGCAAGGCATACCGCCCCTGTCGGGTGGTAGGTGCGACATATGCCAATGGGTGGCTTATCAATGTGGGAGCCAATAAGACGTCGCCGGTGCCTGGAAGCGGGATGAGGCGAAGACATGCACGCCGGTGAATCTTACCCAGCTTCGGGGCTCTCCGTGGAGATAACACCCCTACTGCTGCTCTGCGGGGTCTCCGCATGATCACTAGATGAACAAGTAGCTACATGATGCTCTGTGAGCTGTTTGGCGAGAGGAGGAAGAAGGGCACTGCTCGCTCTCTCCTCCTCCCTATGTGGTGTCTAAAACTAGAAGGGATCCACCCTTTGCATGGGTGTCCCGGGGGGTTTATATAGGCCTACCCCCCGGGGGTACAATGGTAATCTGGCTGGGCGTGGGGCCCAGCCGTCTCTGTCTACAATCGCCGGCTTCTGCGCCGGCTGCTGGGTCCCGCCGGCTGGTGGGTCCCGCCGGCTGCCGGCTCCTTGGTCGACAGGCAGGCCCCACTGTCCAGGGCCTTGTCGGCGGCTGGTTACTGTTGCTCAATCCTGGTGACAAGGGCTTCGCCGAGGTGGGCGTGGCTACAGTGCCATCGTCCGGCGGGTGATCGCTGTAGCCTCACCGCATCTTGTCTCCTTAATGGGGCATCTCCTTCGAGGGAGGTGGCAAGCCGGCTGTGGGGAGCCGACTCTGTCTTGGGCCGACTGGGGGAGGCCTGGCCGCCTTCGGGTGTCTCTCTGCCCGAAGGGGCCCACCACCCATGGGCCGCGCTGGCAGCCCGTCGTGGATGACATCAGGGTCAACGTCGCAATAGTGCCGCGCCGGACGGGTCATGGCCACCCGTACGGCGCAGTGTGCCAGGCGTGCTCCGGGATTTGGGGGTGGCAGGCTTTACTGTAGCCACGCCCCATCACATCGCCGTTATGTGGATGCAGACTTCGAGGGTACGATCTTGACCGCTTTGTGGGAGCCGGCTTCTTGGAGTTGGCCTTCTCGTGGCTGGCTTCTCGGAGCCGGCCCTCCCGCGGCTTTCTTCATGAGGGCTAAAGTCGGGTTGCCTTCCGATAGCCGGCCTGGGAGACAGCCGGCAAGGGGAAGGCGACCCCATGTCTTGGATTCTTGAGGGCCGAATCGGCTCGTAATTTTTTCAGAAGGGCCAGGGGGAGCCGGCTAGGCTACCCATGGTTATTTACTCCGACAGCAGTCACCGAAGCTGATCGAGCTTCGAGGCTGACAAAAGGACGAAAAGCTCGGTCAGCTTCCTATCCTGAGGGGCCGGCTATGCTTGTGCGCGTCATCTTTAGGAAGCCCCGTTTCTCGTTGGCAGGAACGCGGGTCGGCCTGCGAGCTGACTGCACGCCATCCCGCGGGCCACGTGGCAAGGAGATCTTGGCAGTGCACGCGCGCGACGGAACGCCGCCGCAGGCCCGGGCCCGCCACTCCTAGGCCTCAGCCTAAGCGCGGATCTTTTGCGGCCCACGCGGACCGCTTGCCTTCCCGTGGCGGTTTTATTACGCCATCAGGGCACAATAATCACGGGACGTGGGGGAGTGGGCGCAGTTGATCCCCATGTTCCCCCACACCACGCCTCCTCGGCTCCGCCGCGCGGGTCTATAAGTAGGGGGAGGAGGGGGAGCGGCACAGGCTGGCACGCTCTCCCTTGCTCCGCCCCTTCTCGCCTTCCTTCTTCTTCTTTCCGCCGCCGCAGCAACCCTTTCCCGCGCCGTTCCGCCGTCGGACCTCTCAGGTCCTTTGGTCCCGCCGTAGCAGGGTCGTGCGCGCCTCCACCATTGCATCGTCTCGCTCCTCGCAACCTTTGTGGAGCTACCGGGCCAGGTTGTTGTCCCAGGCCGGGAACGCAGCCGTCTCCCGGCTTCGGGTGATGATCCAGTCGGAGCCTGACCGGAGCCGACTTGGTGGCCGCCTTCGTGGAGCGCCGGGTACTTCCGCTCCAAGGCCGGCCTCACATGATTTGCCAGATGAGCGGCCGCTTCGACCCGTGCCGGCTGAGCACCAGGGAGATGCCTCATGCAGAGGTGTCTTACATGGTGAACTACATCTCCAACTGCAAGCTCGCCGAGGATTGGCGATACGGCAAGGAGCCGTATTCCCGCGCCAACCCTCCTCCTGCCATAAGTTTTTTCTTCTTTTCTTCCTTTTTGTAGCCGGCCTCATGATAGCTGACCTCTAATCAGTTGGTTTGCCTTTAGCACAACCCTCTTCTTCCGCCGACGGCCGGGGCCGCAGGGGTAGAGCGCCGACTCCTCCCCGACCGTACGGTGGACGATGCTGACGATCCGGACCTGGGAGGGGCCGCCATGGAAGACGCCATCGTGGGGGAAGGCGACGAGGCCGGAGGCGCGGGGCTCGGGGCCGGCTTCGAAGACTGGCCGGACGACGACGAGGTCGAAGCCGCCCCGCACCGCCAGCCGGCGCTTGATCATCAAGGCAGGGGCCCGTCTGCCGCGCCAGCTGCCCGTGGTGGCGTGCAGAAGCGCTGGGCCGCGTCGACCTTCTTCGGCAGCCGGCCGAAGAAATCCAAGGCTTCTACGGCGGCGACCAAGCGGGATGAGGCGGCCGTGAAAGCGGCCCGCTTTCGCAAGGCGGTGAAACAGCCGCAGGCGATCTCGGCGTAAGTCGTCGAATGTCTTGCATATATTTTTTTGTTGTCTTTTTCGACCGAAGCTCTTCTAAACCTTTCTTTATTCGCCGGACAGGGCACCGCTTTCCCTTGAGCGGGGTCCTGGCGGCTCTGTAGTCGGGCCGACTGGAGGGTCTTCAGGCTCCCGTCGCGTGGATCCCCGCGCCGACCTTAGCGAGGCCACGGAGCGGAACACACGGGAGGCGCGGGAGGAGCGAGAGGCGGTGGAGCGAAGGACCGCCCAGGCGACGAAGGAGCAGGCCGACGCGGCGGCCAAGGCCCGGGCGGAGGCGGCAGCCGCGGAGACGGAGGCGGAGGCCTCGCACAACCAGCCTCCGCTGCTCGTCGTTCCCCTCCGCGACGTGGCCCCCGACATTCCTGTGCCCCCGTCGGAGGAGGTCGACCAAGGCCCGTCGGTGATGGAGAGGAGGGAGGACCACGTGATCTTCATGGAGGGGGCGCCACAGACGGCACCGACTGGAGCGGGCCAAAGCGGCCAATCAGCTGCGGTGCCAGAGCAGCTGTCCGGGGGCGAGCCGGAGGCAGGGGCCGGCCTCGAGGTGCAGCCGGCATTGCGCCGGCATGTAGGGGGTGGCGCCTCCGCGCCGGAACCGCACCGAGCTGCGGGCGCTAGCTAGACGGCGGAGGCCCTGGAGGCGGCCAGCGCCAGCATGTCCGAGTGGACTCCCAGCGGGGGGACGGGCGAGCTGAACGCGGCGGCCCAGGAGGTCCGGAACCGGCTTCAAGCTCAGGCCACCTCGCTGCAGCGATACACCCAAGAGTTCCTCGCGACGCGGGCCGTCATCCGGGTGAGTCTTCTGGCCTTGGTTATTTTGCTCTTTTGATTTCTTCCGTGGGGGCGCATCAGCGCACCCACTGGTCTAGTCCCCAAGTTCTGAGTCGGTTGCTGCGCAGGCGGCTTGGAACTTACTAGGTCCTGACAACTTAACTTATCCTCGCCTCCTATATAATCTTCCAGGAGTATCATAACCTCCGCACAGCCGCCTTCAACTCCCAGGCTCAGGAGCTGGGCCGGAGAACCAAGGACCTGACCAGCAGCCGGAGTGCATGCTTTGTCACGTTCATCTCCTGTGGGGGCGCGTCAGCGCACCCACTGGGTGTAGTCCCCGAGATTCGGGCCGACTGCTGAGCAGCCGGGTCGGATCTTCCTTGACGACTTCTTCCTTTTTAATTTTTCCTTTGTCTTCATGCTTGCAGGAGCCAATGCTGACTTGAGGGGGCAGCTCAGTGGGGCCCAGGCCGCCCTTCGCGCCAAGGAAGCCGAGTACAACGCCTTGGTCCTGGAGCGTGACCGCCTGGCCAAGAAGTTGGCCGACCAGGAGGAGAGCCACAAGGCGGCCCTGAAGAAGGCGCAGGACAGCGAGGACGCCCTGAAGGCCGAGTTCGAGACCGAAGTGGCGGGCTGGGCTAAAGCGAAGCAGGCACTGAGCGAGGGCTTCAGTCGTATCGAGGATCTGATCGATGGTAAGCCGCCTTCTTCACTCCTTGCCTGCCCCTTGATCCCTGATTTGTGTTCTGACTTGTGCTGCTTCTTGTTCTCTGTGCAGACTACTTTCCCGGCTACTCCGTCTTCGCCACCCAAACCATCGAGGCCCATCGCGAGGCGCGCCGGCAGGCGGGGGCTGAAATCGCGCCGGACGCGAGCCAGATGCTTGAGGAGCAACTCTTGGCGGTCCAAGCCCGGCTGCAGCCGGCTCACCGTATGCTCCGCTGCCTCCAGCGCGCTGGGGCGCAGGTGTTGGCCGCCCTCTGGCCAAGCGAGACGATTCCCCGCACCCCGAGTCGGACTGCCGACTGGCTGGAGGTTGCGGTTGGCCGCTTCGAGGCCTGGAAGGCATCGGCAGCCCGGCTTGGAGCTGGGCGGGCGCTGGAGTTCGTCCGAGCCTGGTATCCGGGGCTGAACCTGGACCAGCTGCGCACCTGGTGGCTGGAGGCCGACGAAGAGATGGAGGAGGCGCGGCCGGCTATCGCTCAGTGCGCTTCGACGATCATCGAGTGTACTGACATCAGCGTCTTCGCTCCTAAAATTAATGATGATGGCGTTGCCCAGCCGGATGAGTGGTTCGGGCTGGACCCAGCAGCGGGTGAAGACTCGGCAGAGGAGATCGCCTCCAGCGATGAAGGCGAAGACGATGAAGGAGAGGAAGGCGAAGACGTTGAGCCGACCGGTGAAGCGGCCAGCCAGCCTCAGCCTGATCGTGCCTCCAGCAACGAGGCGCGTGCTAGCGCGCCCTCTGCGGGAGGCGGTGATCATGCCGAGGTTCGCCAGCCGGCCACTCCTCCAGCCGGCACTGCCGTCTCCACCGACCTGCCCGACTCGCCAGTCGCTCCCTTGGCTTAATCTACCGTCCTTGTTTTTTCCTGCTTGTTGCCTTTTGAACAATTTTATTAAACTTGCGCAGTTCCACCCACTGGGGGTGTATTCGAACTATGTTGAATGCTGGCCTTTTGAAGGTCTTTTATGTAAATATTATTGTGTGCGTGTTTGGTTTCCATTCGTGTATGCTTTTTATCCTTAGGCTGTTTCCTTTGCCGCCTTCCCCTTTTGGGAAGGCAAGTACTCGAGCTTTCTTAGATTGAAGCGAGGTGAATGGAAGCCGGCCGGCCGGCTACTCTGGTAGTCGGTCGGTGGTGGGAGAAAAACCGGCTTTTGTTATATTAGTCCGTTAGTCCCTAGCCGTTTTTCGTGTGGGCGTCCTTTCCTGCCTTTAACTCTTGCCAGCCGGACAGCCGGTTCTTCGATCTGCGACTTTTGGCAAGAGAAGGCTTGGGAGCCGGCACACTACTTGTCTGACTGCGGGTAGGACTTCTAATATAACTCCAGGCGGCCAGTCCCCGGGCCGACTAGTCGAACCCGGTGCCGGACGGAAAAAGTGAATGTAATGACAAGGTCATAAGCATGATACTCTTCATCCATAGATAAAAGATGGCAGTCCCCGAGCTCTCCTCGGGGGGCCTATTGTCTCGTACTTAGTACAAAAGTTAGCGTGATACATACTGCATTTCAACTGTAAAATCTTCGGAGGAGGTTGGCGTTCCATGGTCGTTCCGACTCCTTGCCGGAGTCGTCTCTCTTTCGTGCCTTCGGCTTCTGCGCGTCGATCAGGTAGTAGGAGTCGTTGCCTAAAGCTCTGCTGATGACGAAGGGGCCCTCCCAAGGGGCCGAGAGCTTGTGCTGGCCGGCTGTTCGCTGGATCAGCCGGAGCACAAGATCGCCCTCTTGGAAGGATCTTGGCTTGACCTTCCGGCTGTGGTAGCGGCGCAGGCCCTGCTGATAGATGGCGGACCGGCTGAGGGCTAACAGCCGGCCTTCTTCCAGCAGGTCGACGCCGTCTTCCCGTGCTTCCTTGGCCTCCGCTTCCGTGTACATGGTTACCCGAGGCGAGTCGAACTCGATGTCAGTTGGGATGACCGCCTCGGCACCATACACGAGGAAGAAAGGAGTGAAGCCGGTTGACTTGTTTGGGGTAGTGCGCAGACTCCAGAGGACGGCCGGCAGCTCATCGAGCCAACAGCCGGCTGAACGCTCCAGTGGTACGACCAGTCGGGGCTTGATGCCGGAAAGGATGAGGCCGTTGGCTCGCTCGACCTGGCCGTTTGACTGCGGGTGGGCAACGGACGCTAAGTCCAACCAGATGCCTTGCGTCGCGCAGAAACGTGCCAAGGCTCCCTTGGCGAAATTCGTGCCATTGTCGGTGATGATGCTGTGTGGCACGCCGTACCGAGTTGTTATATCTGCGATAAATGTCACGGCAGTCGGCCCATTCAGCTTCTTGATCGGCTTTGCCTCAATCCATTTGGTGAATTTGTCCACGGCGACAAGCAGATGTGTCATGCCGCCGCGCGCCGTCTTGAATGGGCCCACCATGTCCAGTCCCCAAACGGCGAAGGGCCAAGTGAGGGGAATGGTCTTGAGTGCTGAAGCCGGCATGTGTTGCTTGGAGCTGAAGAGTTGGCATCCTTTGCAATGTTTAACTAACCCCTTGGCGTCATCCAAAGCAGTCGGCCAAAAGAAACCATGGCGGAAGGCTTTGGCGACGAGTGATCTTGAGGCCGCATGGTGGCCGCATTCTCCTTGGTGGATGTCTCTGAGGATTGCAATGCCCTTCTCTTGCTCGACGCATCGCTGGAGGACTCCAGTGACACTGCGCTTGACGAGCTCTCTGTTGACGATTGTGTATGCTCCGGCTCGGCGTTGGACTTGTCTTGCCTCTGTTTCGTCAGCCGGCAGATCTTGGTTTATTAGGAAGTTGAGGATGGACTGAGCCCATGATGGAGCTGCGACTTCTTCTATTGCCAATGCGGCTACTGCGACCAGGGCGGGCGGGCTGGGTGGTGAAATGTTGGAGTCGGCCGCCGCCTGTTGTGTTGGTGCAGTCTCCGGGCCGACTACCGCAGTCCCCGAGCCGGGTGTGGCAGTCCCCGGGTCGGGCGTAACTACGGAAGTCCCCGAGCCGCCTGCTGATGTCCCCTGGCCGACTATCGAAGTCCCCGGGTCACCTTCTTGGTTCTTCGAGCCGGGCCCGGCTGTATCGGGGTCAGGCGGTACGAAGATGGAATCGGACTCTGGAGACGGCTTGATAGACGGCTTGAGGAGGCGTTGTAGAGAGACACCGGTTGGTATTGCTTGCCGAGTGGAGCCTATTCGAGCCAGGGCATCAGCTGGCTCGTTGTCGGCTCGTGGTACGTGGAGGAACTCGCATCCTTCAAAATACCCACTGATCTGCTGAACGAGGAAGCGGTAGCTTGCCATATTTGCGTCCTTGGCATCCCAGTCGCCGGATGATTGCTGGACCACCAAGTCCGAGTCGCCATAACATAGGATCCGGCGAATGCCGAGCTCTTTGGCAAGCCGGAGCCCGTGTATGAGCGCCTCGTACTCGGCCACGTTGTTGGAGGCGGCAAAGTGAATTTGCAGCGTGTATCTGAGCTTGTCGCCTTTGGGAGAGGTGAGGATGACGCCGGCTCCCAAGCCGGTGCGCATCTTGGACCCATCGAAGTGCATGCGCCAATGAGTGGAGTCGGGAGCTGGCGGCAGGTACTGGGTCTCGGCCCAGTCGACGAGGAAGTCGGCCAATGCTTGGGACTTGATGGCGGTGCGAGGCTGGTAGAAGATCGTGTAAGGGGCCAGCTCGATGGCCCATTTCGCCACCCGGCCGGATGCATCCCGGCTGCCTATGATCTCGGCCAGCGGGGCGGTGCATACGACCGTGATGGGATGCTCTTGGAAGTAGGGCTTCAGCTTCTTGGCGGCGAAGTACACGCCATAGCACATCTTCTGGTAGTGCGGGTAGTTCTGCTTCGAGGTAGACAGCACCTCGCTCAAATAGTGCACCGGCCTCTGGACCGGCTGGGCTCGGTCCTCTTCTGGGCGTTGGACTACGATGACGGTGCTGACCACCCGGCTGGTTGCGGCAATGTAGAGGAGCATGGGCTCTTTCTCAGTCGGCGCCGCCAGGACAGGCGGCGTGGCCAGCATCTTCTTCAGCTCGTGAAAAGCTTGGTCGGCTTGGTCATTCCACTCGAAGTGAGTGGTCTTCTTCATGAGGCGGTAGAGGGGGAGAGCTTTCTCTCCGAGCCGGCTGATGAAGCGGTTCAGGGAGGCCAAGCATCCGGTGAACTTCTAGACGTCTCGAAGTTTGGTGGGAATCGCCATTCTCTCAATGGCCTAGATCTTTACTGGCTTGCATTCGAAGCCTAGGAGCTGGCCGGCTGGCACTCCGAACACGCATTTCTCGGGGTTGAGCTTGATTTGGAACCGGCGTAGGTTCTCAAATGTTTCCTTGAGGTCTTCCAGCAAGGTGCCGCGCTTCTCCGTCTTCACCACAATGTCGTCTACGTAGACGTGGGCGTTTCTGCCGAGCTGCTTGAGGAGGCACTTCTGCATGCAACGCTGAAAAGTGGCACCGGCATTTCTCAAGCCGAATGTCATAGTCAGGTAGCAAAAGGCTCCGAATGGCGTGATGAAGGCGGTCTTCAGGCGGTCTGCCGGATCTAACTTTATCTGGTGGTACCCTGAGTAAGCATCCAAGAAACTCAACAGCTCGCATCCGGCCGTGGAGTCTATCACTTGATCAATCCTTGGCAGGGCAAAGGGATCTTTGGGGCAGGCCTTGTTGAGGCTCGTGTAGTCTATGCACATGCGCCACTTGTTATTCTTCTTTAACACGAGGACCGGGTTAGCGAGCCATTCTGGAAAGAAAACTTCCATAATGAAGCCGGCCGCCAGAAGCCGGGCTATCTCTTCTCCTACAATCCTTCTCTTCTCCTCCGACAGTCGGCGGAGGGGTTGTTTGACTGGTTTTGCGTCTTCTCGGACGTGTAGTTTGTGCTCGGCGAATTCCTTCGGAACACCCGGCATGTCCTTGGGGGACCATGCAAAGATGTCCCGATTCTCACGGAGGAAATCGGCGAGCTCGCCTTCCTATTTGCTGTTTAGGTTCGCCCCGATGACGGCAAACCTCTCTGGGTGCTCGGGGTCAAGAGGTATCTTCTTCGTCTCCTTGGCCGGCTGGAAAGATCCTTGAGCATCATACTCCTTGGGATCGGGGGACAAGGCCGACTGTTTGCCGGCCATGGCCACGACTCGGTCCAACATCTTCTTTTCTTCGGCAATCACAAGGGACTCGGCCAGCCGGCTGCTGGCTGCTGCGCACTCGGAAGATTTCTTGTAATCGCCGGCTATGGTGATGATGCCCTTGGTGCTCGGCATCTTCATCTTGAGGTAAGCATAGTGGGGAACTGCCATGAACCTGGCCAAGCCAGGTCGGCCAAGCAATGCATGGTAGGGGCTCTCCAGGTCCACCACTTCAAACCAGATCGCTTCTCGGCGGAAATGCTCCTTGTCCCCAAAGAGTACATCAATCTTGATCTTGCCAATGGGGGCACATGACAGGCCGGGTACAATGCCATGGAACACAGTCCGAGTAGGCATGAGTTGCTTTGCCTTGACGTTCAGCTTCTCCAGGGTGTCACGGTACAGGATGTTGATGCTGCTCCCGCCGTCTATCAGCACGCGGGAGAAACGGGCAGCGTGTCTGCAAGGGTGGCATCCAGAACCAACGCATAAGAGTCGGGAGATGGCATCATCTCTGGGTGGTTGGCCCGGCTCCAGCTGATAGGTTTTTCTGACCAGCGCATGTGCTCGGCGGGGTTGGCAGCGACCATGCTGACTTCCTGGTGCTCTCGGCGTTTGCTGCGCCGGTCTTCGGGCTGGCTTGTAAAAATGACATAGGCGGCATGCTTGTCGGGGAACTCATCATGCACGGCTCCGACTGCGGAGCCGGAGGCGGCGGACCGGCGGGCGGAGGCGGCGCAAGCCCTTCGCCTTTGGAGATTCGGGTGAGCCAGTGGCACTTCCGGGTCGTGTGGTTGGACGGCTTCACGCCGCTGTGGAACTTGCGCGGGGCGTCGAGAGTTTGCTCGTAGGAGAAGGCCGGCTTCCAAGCCGGCCTACCGCCCTTGGGTTTCTTGGGCGCGGGCTGCCCTTCGGGCCGCTCATCTTCGACTGTGGCCACCTGCCGACTGGCGGAAGGCGGCACGGGGCCCTTGCGCTTGTGGTCATTCTGGTGTGGGCGTCGGCCGGAGTCCCCAGCCGGCGTCTTGGGCGCCGGGTTGAGTACCTTCCCGGACGCGTCTACCCGAAGTTCGGTCTTCATTGAGGAGTCGGCGGTGGCGTACTTGTCCGCTATGACCAGAAGCTCGTCGAGGGTAGTCGGCTCGTCGCAGAGGAGCTTGTGCTTGAGGAGGGTGCCTTCTCGGCACCCGGTAGTGAAGTATTCTATGGCTTGCACCTCGTGCACCCCTTCACAAGAGTTGCGGAGCTCTGCCCAACGCGTGAGGTAGTCGCGAGTAGACTCGGCGGGGCCTTGTATGCACAAGGAGAGCTGTCTGGGCTTGGGAGCCCGCTTGTAGGTGCTGGTGAAGTTGCGGACGAAGGCTTCTGTGAAATCTAGCCAGCTGTTGATGCTGTATGGCTTGAGGTTGTTGAGCCAGGTCCGCGCCGTGCCTTGCAGCATGAGGGGCACGTACTTCACGGCAACGTGCCTGTTGCCGTTTGCTATGCTAACCGCCGTGGAGTAGTCGATTAACCAATCTTCCGGCTTCACAGAGCCGTTGTACTCGGGCGTGTCCCTTGGGAGCGAGAACCCTTTGGGGAAAGGCTCATCGCGGATGCGGGGGCTGAAGCAAGGCGGGCCGACATCGTCTTCTTCTTCCAACACCAGGGATCGCGCCAGGTGGTCGATCCGATGGCGGGCGTCGTTCTCGCCGACTCCTTTGCGGCGACCTAGCCAGCCACTGAGAGTCGGGTGCACAACAGGCGGTGGGGTGGGATATCTCTCTCCACGGGGCCGAGGCGGAGGCGGGTTGACCCGCCACTCCACGGCCCGGGGGTGGCCTTCTGGGTCTCGCTCGATGGAGATTCGGGTTCGGCTTCGGCTGGCAGCCGGCTCTTTCTCACGCCGCGCGCGGGTTTTATCCGTAGTCGGCGTCCGTGATCTCGGCGCAGGGGAGGGCTTTCCGCGCGGGCGTCGGCTTCGTGCTGCTGCGCGGCTGCATCGATTAGCTGCTGGATGCGTCGAGTCATGTGGGGGAGTTCTTCGGCTCCCAGTCCGTCTAGCTCGTCTACGGCCACCTGGGTGGCGCGCAGGTTCTCGAGTGGAGTGGCGTAGACTGGGCGGTCGACTCCTAACGTGTCAGCAACGACAGCGCCGCGCTGTCCGACAGCGCCGGCCCGGCTGGGCCCGCCTGGGGGCGGTGTGCCAAAGGCGGCGCGGTCGGCTTTGCGTCGGTGGGCCTCAGCGAGGCGTCTTATGAAAACCAACTTCCGGCCCTCCGCGAGGAGGGCGAGGCGGCGAGCCTCCAGTGCTTCAGCATCGGCATCGGCCAGGAGGGGGATGGACAAGTCATGGATCACCGTGCGCGGGGCGTCGCGGGTGCTCTCGTCAGAAGCACCGCCGTGGCCGATGACCATCACCTCGGTGGTGACAGCATCGCCGCCATCGGCCCGGGGAAGCGGGTCATTGTAGATTGTGATGTCGGTGGGGAAAGTGTCGAGTGAGGCCGTGTCGGAGTCGACAGGCATCGGGTCGGTGGAGCCAACCGACTCCAAGTCCATAGCAGGCTCGTCGGAGACGTGGAGCTGGCCGAGGAGGTTGACGAGGTGGTCGGTGCCCGCGTCGGAGGCGAGCTCGTCGGAGATGAGGGTCTTGTCAAGGAGATCGGCGAGGCCGCTCTCTGCGCAGACGTTGGTGACGCCTTGCAGCGCGTCGTGGCAAGCGCAGTCGGGCGTGCCAGGCTGGCTACGCTCGCGGGGGAGGAAGAGGGTTCCCGTCCAGAATAGGTCTCCGGACGACGGTGCACCTAGCCCCACGGTGGGCGCCAAATGTAGGGTGGTAGGTGCGACATATGCCAACGGGTGGCTTATCATTGTGGGAGCCAATAAGACGTCGCCGGTGCCTGGAAGCGGGATGAGGCGAAGACATGCACGCCGACGAATCTTACCCAGCTTCGGGGCTCTCCGTGGAGATAACACCCCTACTGCTGCTCTGCGGGGTCTCCGCATGATCACTAGATGAACAAGTAGCTACACGATGCTCCGTGAGCTATTTGGCGAGAGGAGAAAGAAGGGCACTACTCGCTCTCTTCTCCTCCCTATGTGGTGTCTAAAACTAGCAGGGATCCACCCTTTGCATGGGTGTCCCGGGGGGTTTATATAGGCCTACCCCCCGGGGGTACAATGGTAATTCGGCTGGGCGTGGAGCCCAGCCGTCCGTGTCTACAATCGCCGGCTTCTGCGCCGGCTGCTGGGGCCCGCCGGCTGGTGGGTCCCGCCGGCTGCCGGCTCCTTGGTCGACAGGCAGGCCCCACTATCCAGGGCCTTGTCGGCGGCTGGTTACTATTGCTCAATCCTGGTGACAAGGGCTTCGCCGAGGTGGGCGTGGCTACAGTGCCGCCGTCCGGCGGGTAATCGCTGTAGCCTCACCGCGTCTTGTCTCCTTAATGGGGCGCCTCCTTCGAGGGAGGTGGAAGCCGGCTGTGGGGAGCTGGCTCTGTCTTGGGCCGACTGGGGGAGGCCTGGCCGCCTTCGGGTGTCTCTCTACCCGAAGGGGCCCACCACCCATGGGCCGCGCTGGCAGCCCGTCGTGGATGACATTAGGGTCAACGTGGCAATAGTGCCGCGCCAGACGGGTCATGGCCACCCGTACGGCGCACTATGCCAGGCGTGCTCCGGGATTCGGGGGTGGCAGGCTTTACTGTAGCCACGCCCCGTCACATCGCCGTTATGTGGATGCAGACTTCGAGGGTACGATCAAGACCGCTTTGTGGGAGCCGGCTTCTTCGAGTCGGCCTTCTCGTGGCCGGCTTCTCGGAGCCGGCCCTCCCGCGGCTTTCTTCATGAGGGCTAAAGTCGGGTTGCCTTCCGATAGCCGGCCTGGGAGACAGCCGGCAAGGGGAAGGCGGCCCCATGTCTTGGATTCTTGAGGGCCGGATCGGCTCGTAATTTTTTCAGAAGGGCCAGGGGGAGCCGGCTAGGCTACCCATGGTTATTTACTCCGACAGCCCCGCTTCGAGAAATACCGTGACAAGCAGACCAGGAACTATGTTAGGGCCCGGTACAAGGAGGACCCGGTAACAAAGGAGCTTACCACGGATCCGAAGACCAGGGCGCTTGAGCGTGTTCTGGTAAGGAATACACCCCCGCGTAATTAGCTCCATATGGTTGCATTCTAATTAATGAAGCCAAATTTCTAAATGGTTCACATTCCTTCCGCAGGAGACTGAAAGCAGTAGCGCGGGGTCGTCTCAGAGCTCCCCTTGGGATAGCACTCTAAATAGGGCGTTGAGCATAATGAAAACAAGGATAAGCTTAGTAAGCCGTCGTCAGCTGGTCGTGTGGCCAGCAAAGGCTTGTCCACAAAATGGTCGTCATACTATAATGCTGGTGGGCGAAAGGAGAGAAAGACCAGCTCGGAAAGCCTGTCGCGCGAGGTTCAAGAACTCAAGGCACAAGTGGCGCGGATTCCGTTGATTGTCCAAGAGCAAGTGCAACAACAACTGGGAACGACGCTCACCGCCATTGTGCCTACCTTGATTGAGGGGCTGCAGGCGTGGATTGCAGGCGGCCAACAGGGGCCGCCCCGGGTTCCCAGCTTCACGGCCAGCAACTCGCACAACGTGCATGCGGCGCCATTGGTGTCTTCGGCGAAGGCGGTATTGGTGTCTCCGACGCCGGCACGGGCATTGGAGCTTAATGCACCCGGGTGTACGCCGGTCGGCACCTCGGCAGCAAGCGGCCCCTCCATCAGTTGCACGCCCGCTGTTGGTGGTGCCTCGACATTAGCCGAGCTCGACGCCATCATGGTAACTAAGCCTCTTGGCCGATGACTTCATATCCTTGCCTTTGACTGGGCATCCCTGACACCCTACATGTTTTCATAGGACGCTGCCGACATTCCATGCACTCTCCTGCACTTCGTGGGCGGCGAGTTGATCGATGTCGCCAAGGGCAGAATCGTTCAACCGGGCAACCCCGTGTTCCATGGTAATCCGGTGCCACCCACCATGTATAGGGTTGAACTAGTTCGGGTGCTGCCAGGCTGCGACAAGTTGTTACCTCCGATTTGATGCGATGGGGCCGACGAAGATGATGCGATGACCCTCGGCGCCTGCGTAAGCTGGTCCCTACTTTGGCTGAAGAGCCAGATTCGTTTGGGGGCGGGGGACACCACCCCACAGACAACACCGCCAGTCGTGCCAGCGCCAAGCCATGGCAAGACCGTCGCGATGCTACCGGCCGGACATCCCTATGGCACAGGATCCGAACATGCATATGGCATAGGATCCGGACGACGACGACAACGACGACGGTACATTTACCAATGTCGATAAGTACTTTGCCGAACATGGGTACGGTGACGAATTCATGGGGCCTCCTTCTCAAGAACCCAACCCTGCAAAAGACGGCCGCGATCTAGCTAGTACCGCCGAGAAACCCAATTACAACAGCCGTCGTGTGGCGTTCAGTTCTCAGGAGACGCCTCCAGCCGCCGCCTTCACCGAGCCTCAGATAGCTGAGGTGCGAAATATTATTAGCCCCAACACACTCAAGAAGGCGGTCTGTGAGCAGAACTCGGTCCCATTACATCAGAAGAAGAAGGGACGGAAAAGAAAGAGTAACAAGGGTGCGAGCCAGCCGGCACCGGGTACGATCCGTGCTAAGGACGGTCCATCTTCACCTAAGGATATCTCGAGGAGGGTGCATGTGGCGGGTAGGCTGATGCTACCGACTAATCTGCTGCTGCAACAGTGCTATGCGGAGTCTGCATGACAGTGTTCGTTCTTTGGAGAAGCGGCGTCTCTCCGAGATTGATGTGGCATACCCGGTTTTCGTGGCCAAGGTTCCAGAGGGCAAGGGCTTTGTGGATAACGCCATCGGGGGTACATTCGTCCTGCGGTTTGATGACATCTTCGCTATGTTTAACCTTCATCCGCTGCACTACACCTTCGTTCGGCTATTTTTGCTGAGTATGGAGATGCGGATCATTAGAGACAAGACCCCAGACATCGTGATAGTCGACCCCTTCTACATGTGTGCCAAGATCTTGGGCAGCGCTGGGGACCGGCAAGTCGTGAGTTCTTACCTCAAAGGCGTCATTCTGGCAAACCTAGATAAGGATAACTTCCTCGTGCCTTACTTTACCGAGTAAGTCATCCCCTCACCGCCCCGTAACATATGATTTCTTAGATTTCGATCGTTCTTTTTTTCTAACATTCCATGTTTTGTGCAGTGACACACATTGCACACTCATCCTCTTAAGCCCGAAATATTCCATGGCCATGCATTTCGACTCGGACCGTCAGTCGAAGAAAGACTACACAAATATCAAGAACGTTCTTGATGATGTTCTCCTTGCCTACGCCAGATCTGGAGGCACCTTCACTAGTCCAGTTCGTAGGTACGGCAAGCACGTGTTCGCCCACAATACGACGTTCCCTTGCGTCAAGCAGCCGCCTGGCGGTCATAAGGATGCCTACTACGCCCTCCATCACATGCAGGCAATCGTACGGGACCATAATCACCTTCTGCTACCAAATAATCTCAAAAAATGGGCCGCAAGCTTGTCGGCAATCCAGGACGCGGAAATCAGACAAGAATTCTTTCGCATCCAGACGGAGTTTGCAGAAATCATCCATCAAGATGTCCTTCGTACCTCAAGGCAGTTCTACCTCAGATATCAACCGTCCAACAGTGAGATAGACACAACGCTACAAATGCAGGCTGACAATGCCCGCGATTTCATGACCATCACGAGAGACAGTGGCTTCATCCACGCTCCGGTCCCTCAGTCTAGTCGAAAGTAGTGATGCTATGTGTAGTTCTGAAATATCGATTAGTTCATTTTGTAATTAAACTTTAATGAACTTGTATGTCTCTTTCGTTTGGACAGTCGCTCAACTTAGATGTAATCGATGCTATTTATTAGTGGGACCATGAATCATGCTATTAATGTCTTTCTTTTCTCTTTCAATAATTTTGTTGCATACTTATATATTGATTATGTATTTTCTGTGAATTGCTACTAACGTTTTGTTTGGCTAGTGCATAGAGATGCCACCGTATGTCGTGTACAAGGGTAAGGTTCCCGGAGTCTACAACGACTAGGAGGAGTGTCGAAGACAGGTTCATCATTTCAGCGGTAACAGTTACAAAGGCTACACCACTAGGGCAGAGGCAAAATCTAGATACGCGCGCTATCTAGCGGGACAGAGGAGGGAGCGAAGGAGGAACTGGATGAAGACCAGTTTCATCGCGATGATGCTCATCGTGATGACCGCAGCTCTCTTCTATGTGATGGTAGTTTAGATGATCGATATCGACTTGTAATGTGAAGACAAACTCGCTACTCACGGTTTAGAGACTTGTAATGTTCTATTTTTGTTCGGTCTTTTGAATTCGGAGACTAATATGATGAATTGTATTCGGAGACTAATCTTCTATTGTATTCGATGAATCTGCTATTGTTGTGTGGTGCTGTCTATATTCTGTCTAGTAATATATTTTGTAACCTCTGCAAATATCAGAAAAGAAAAAAATTTCTAATATTCATACTAGAGGCGCACCACCAACTAGTGCACCATTAGTAAGCCATAGCACACTAGTGGCGCATCATCAACTGGTGCGCCATTAGTAAGCCAGAGCACATGGGTAAATATGGCCCCTAGGAGGCATACTAATGGCGCACCGTTGGATATGCTAATGGCGCACTGCATGGCGCGCCATTAGTATACCAGATACTAATGGCGCACCCGTGGTGCGCCATTAGTAAAAAATTCTAATGGCGTGATGCTAGTGGCGCAACTGTAGTGTGCCATTAGTAGGCAAAATAGGTGCGCCACTAGCAGGCCTTTTCCTAGTAGTGTCGAAGCCTATGATATATACATTTCTCCCCATTTGGAACCAAGTTACCAAAAAGTTTGAAAATGCATAGTGCTATGCGTCTCTCTAGGCTTGATCTTTGGGAGGTGGTGTTGAGAGGACTCCAAGGACGAAAGCATCTATAGAAGTTGTTGGAGCTAGTGGAGTGGCAACTGGAGGTGGCACTGAAGCTATGGTTGCTGGTGCTAATGTGGTAGCTCTAGTGTCAGCCATGGGCAATGCAGCAGACCTCTGACCTCTGGGCACTCTCTGAAAGGCATCTGTGGTAGCCTGCCCTTTCCTCTCCTCATCTTCTTCTTGGAGCTACTGAACAGTTGTCTGCATCTCTGTCACTTTAAGATCAAGATTATAGAACTTTGTCTCAATTATCCTCTCCAAACTCTCCTGATTTTGAGTCAGGGTGGCTAAGCCCTTCTCAATCCTCAAAGTTGCTTGAATCAGATAAGCAAGTTGATCTTGTTTTGACTTTAGGAACACTTGAGATGCCTCTTCAACACTTGGCATCTTTGCAACTTTTTCATCCTTTGCCTTCTCTCTATTTTCTTGTGCCTGCACAGAAGTGGGATCTTCTCCATTCATGACAACCATGTTGTCCTCAAAATCTGGTCCCAAGGGTAGATGCTCCTTGTCCAAAAGATAAGTGCCAGTGCCCATCTTGGAGTTGACGAGCACCTGAATAAGTGGAGCATACCTACAAGATCTCTTCTGATCTGCAGTTGTCCTCTTGATTGTTTCCACTTTCAAGCTCCTGACTTTAAACTTTTAGGGCATGATGGTAGCTGGAACTACGTCGGTAATTCCCTAGAGAGGGAAGGATGATGTAGCACAGCGAGGGTTGGTATTTCCCTCAGTTATGAAACCAAGGTATCGAACCACTAGGAGAACCAAGCAACACCAACATAAGCAGCACCTGCATACGAACAACAACACCTCGCAACCCGACGTGTTAAAGGGGTTGTTAATCCCTTCCGGGATACAGCGCCTCAAGATAGGCAAACGTACATGAGGTAAATTGTAGTAGATTGATAGATAGAACGCCAAATAAAATAAAGTGCAGCAAAGTATTTTTGGATTTTTGGTTTAATAGATCTGAATAAAAATGCAAAGGAAACATAGATCACAAGGCAAATATATGAGAAAGAGGACCTGGGGGGCGTAGGTTTTACTAGTGACTTCTCTCGAGAAAAATAGCAAACAGTGGGTAAACAAATTACTGTTGGGCAATTGATAGAACTTCAAATAATTATGATGATATCTAGGCAATGATCATTGCATAGGCATCACGTCCAAGATTAGTAGACCGACTCCTGCCTGCTTCTACTACTATTACTCCACACATCGACCGCTATCCAGCATGCATATAGTGTATTAAGTTCATGGAAAAACAGAGTAATGCAATAAGAATGATGACATGTTGTAGACAAGATCCGTTTATCTATATGGCGGTAGATATAGATCTTGTGTTTTTATCCTTAGTAGCAACGATTCATACGTGTCGGTTCCCTTTCTATCACTGGGATCAAGCATCGTAAGATCGAACCCACTACCGGGCACCTCTTCCCATTGCAAGATAAATAGATCAAGTTGGCCAAACAAAACCCAAATATCGAAGAAGAAATACAAGGCTATAAGAGAGCATGCATATAAGAGATCAAAGAAACTCAAATAACTTCCATGGATATAAAAAGATATGACTGATCATAAACTCGAAGTTCATCAGATCCCAACAAACACACCACAAAAGAGTTACATCATATGGATCTCCAAGAGACCATTGTATTGAGAATTCAGCGAGAGAGAGAAAGCCATCTAGCTACTAACTATGGACCTGAAGGTCTACAAAGAACTACTCACGCATCATCGGAGAGGCACCAATGGAGGTGGTGAACCCCATCCGAGATGTTGTCTAGATTGGATCTGGTGGTTCTGGACTCTGCGGCGGCTGGATGAATATTTCGTCGATGCCTCTAGGGTTTCTGGAATATTGTGGTATTTATAGAGCAAAGAGGCGGTCCGGGGGGCACCCGAGGTGGGCACAACCCACCAGGGCACGCCTGGGCCTCCTGGCGTGGCCTGGTGGGTTGTGCCCCCCTCGGGGCACCCTCCAGGTGCAACCAGGGCCCATTGCCTTCCTTCTTGCCCGTAAAAAATCATCATGGAGTTTCGTGGCATTTGGACTCCGTTTGATATTGATTTTATGTGATGTAAAAAACATGGAAAAACAACAACTCCCACTTGGCACTATGTCAATAGGTTAGTACCAAAAAATGATATAAAATGATTATAAAACATCCAAGATTGATAATAAAACAACATGGAACAATCAAAAATTATAGATATGTTGGGGTCGTATCAACATCCTAAAGCTTAACTCCTACTCGTCCTCGAGTAGGTAAGTGATAAAAATAGAATTTTTTATGTGGAGTGTTGTTCATCAAGTCATATCACATTATTTTCTTTATAGCATGGACATTTGGACTTTTATGTGATTCAAAGCAATAGTCTAGTTTTGACATAATAATTTAGATACTCAAGCATATCAACAAGCAACCATGTCTTTCAAAATATCAATGAAAAAACAAGTTATCCCTAGCCCATCATGCTCAAACATTGATTCATTCATGAAACACACTCGAATATTAACTACACTCAATACTTGAGCACGATCATATTGCCTCCTAGTTGGTGATTTTATGAGAGAAGATGGAGACTCAAATTTCAAAAAATAAAAATTGCATAAAGTAAAAGAATGGCCCTTCGCAGAGGGAAGTTGGGATTTGTAGAGGTGCCAGAGCTGAAAGCGAAAAATTAGAGATAAAAACATTTTGGGAGGTGTATCCATCCCACCAACGAAAATGACTTAGAGTTCCCAACACTTTCCATGCTAGATATGCCATAGGCGGTTCCCGAACAGAAAATAAAGTTTATTCCTTTTTCCACCATAACTTTCACTTTTCGTGGCTAACCGTATCCACGGGTGCCCTCCATACCAACACTTTCCAAGGAATTTATTATTTGACAACATAAAGTAAATTCATTTTTTTTCATTTCGAGACTGGGCATCCCTAATACCTTTGCCTTACTCTCGTGCAATGACAAGTAAATAAACACTCATCTTGAGAATAACACATCTAGCATGGAAAATATTAGCCACCCCTCGCCGCTCCACGAGTGAAACAAACACACAAAAGAGAAGTTTATTTTGAAAATTAGAGATGGCACATGCAAATTAGCTTAGAACAGAAAAAGAATACCGCATATAGGTAGATATAGTGGACTCATGTTGCAAAACTGGTTTAAAGGATTTTGGATGCACAAGTAGAGGTCATACTTAGTGCAAAATGAAGGCTAGCAAAAAGATTGAGAAGCGACCAACCAAGAAACGAATAATCTCGTAAGCAAGCATTAAGCATAATTAACACCGAATAATGCACCACAAGTAGGATATAATTTTCATTGCATGATTATTGACTTTCGTGCATGCATAGGGAATCACAAACCTTAACACCAATATTCCTACTAGAACACAATTACTCATCAACATGACTCACATATCACATCATCATATCTCAAAACTATTACTAAGAATCAAGTTTATTTTGTCCAATGATCTTCATGACATTTACTTTTCCTTTATCCTTCTTGGATATCTATCACTTTGGCACTAATTTTCATGTGTTTCTTTTCATAAGCTCGAACAAATATAAGTGAAGATCATGACCATAACAAATTTTCTTTCTCTCAAAATAATTTAAGTGAAGCAAGAGAGAATTTTTTTCAAAATTTTACTAACACTCAAACAAATCTAAGTGAACAATAGATAATTTCTTCAAAAATAACAAAGCACACCGTGCTCAAAAAGATATAAGTGAAGCACTAGAGCAAGTCCTAGCTCATAAAAGATTTAAGTGAAGCATAGAGAGCAATTCTAACAAGTCATGATATAATTTTGGCTCTCTCAAATAGGTGTGTCCAGCAAGGATTGATTACTTAAAACACAAAATAAAACAAGCAAAGACACATATCATACAAGACGCTCCAAGCAAAACACATATCATGTGACGAATAAAAATATAGTCTCGAGTAAAATACCGATAGTTGTTGGAAGAAAGCGGGGATGTCACTCGGGGGCATCCCCAAGCTTAGTTGATTTCTCATTCTTGGATAATAGCTTGGGATGCCGGGGCATCCCCAAGCTTAGGCTCTTACATCATTCCTTCATCCATCGTAAGATAACCCAAAACTTGACAACTTCAATCACACAAAACTCAACAAAGCCTTCGTGAGATACGTTACTATAAGAATAATAAATCACTACTATAAGTTCTGTTTTCATATTTTGTTTTTGTATTATATCTACTGTATTCCAACTTTTCTATGGCAAAAACTCATCAAAGAAAACCATAGAGCCATCAAAATAAGAACACAACACAAAGAAAATAGAATCTGTCAAAACAGAACAGTCTAGCAATCTGACTATTTGGAGTACTTCTGTAACTCCAAAAGTTATGCCAAATTAGGAAGTCCTGAGTAATTTGTATATTGATCTACTGCAATTGGAATGGCTATTTTATCGCTCTCTGGTAAAAAATGATAATTGTTTTTGCGAGCGCAAAACTTTCTGTTTTTTCAGCAAGATCAAACAACTATTGCCCAAGAAGATCCTAAAGGCTTTACTTGGCACAAACACTAATTAAAACATAAAAAATACAATCATAACAATAGCATAATTGTGCTAAAACTCAAGAACAGAAATCAAAAAGCAAAAATAAATTTTATTCAATGGGTTGCCTCCCAACAAGCGCTATAGTTTTACGCCCTTAGCTAGGCATAAAGCAAGGATCTAAGTTTTGTCATCTTTGGTTCAAGATCCATAAGATGCCCTCATTTAGATATATTACAACCGAGCACTCTTCCAAACCTCTAATGCCATCAGTGTTGTTGGTCGTCGGATGTATAGTCGTGTCAGTTTTTGGCCGTCAGATCAACCTTAGAGCGCAACACTATCCGCGAAAGGGAATGGGGCGCCGCTCCCGTAACAAAATTGGGATTCTCTGGTTAACTGGGCCAACCTCGGCCTTTTAGAGAAGGCGAAGCAATCGACGCTGAGTCATCCTTCTCTCCTCTCGCGAATCGCGACCTCTGCCCTAGGTTTGGTACCCGCCGCCGCCGCGATGATATGCTCGTACCCAAGGTGTCACGACATCTCCCTCCCGTCTGCCTTCTCTTGATCTGGCCCCTTGGCTCACTGTCAAGGTTGTGTGTCAGCAACTCATCATACTGTGTGGAGACGATAGAGAAGCAGGGAGGCTGAGAGAAGGCCGAGTTTCTTTTTCTAGGACGCTTTGTAGAGATTGCAGGTGAAATCAATTTCTTCCTTTTTGTGCTAGAGGTAAAATCATCTTACCTTCACTATGTTCCTCCTGATGCTGCATAGGTGGAGACGAGAATGTAGTGTAGGACGCATCCCAAAACGTTCCTTGTAGTGGCATCGACATCAGCATCGGCGAGGAGCCCTTTCTGTTTCCACCTCCTTCCTTTCGTGGATACCATGTCTTCTTTGCCTATTAGAGCCCAGATCTGCTGTGATTTTTTCTGGTGAGTACCTTCTGAACACCCCCTCCCCCTCCTTTCCATCCCTGTTTATGGGATGTTCAATTGCTGATATTTCTTAGATCATCGTTCGAGAGAAGAGACTGGAAGAGACTGATTCCTGTGTTTAGAATCTATCCAAAGATACCAAGGTTGGTTTCTGTATTGAGATCTCTTCTTTAGTTATGACTGAATTTTCCAAGAGCTCCTTTTGTAATTTATGAAGCCAAAGGTTCTTTGCATACAAATGAAGAAAACATAACAGTTAGCATTAATTGATCAATCTGCTATAAGCTGATGCATGCGTACTGTGTTCTACTATTCCAATGAGGATATAGAAAGTAAGTATTAGGGCACAATCAGATTTCTTTCTTTTCTCTGCATTTCTATCATAGTAGAATATATAACCATATGTATTTCTTGCTTTTAAGTTTTAACAATTATGATTGTTTGGCAGGGAAGATTGCAACAACACTGAAACTAGAAAATGATTCAGAGTTTTTCTTGAATCCAGTTTGCCACACCTTATGATGCAAAATTAACAATCGGAACTTTGAAAGATGGACAATGATGCAGTATTACGTACTAGAAATCACATGCAAAAAGGAGGAGATACTATGGGTCATAATAAAAATTATTATTATTATTTTGCGAGAAAAAATTCTAAACGATTCATTAACTATCAAGGTAGTACAAAGAACACCAGCAATGAACATTATATCCAGATCCATAGACCATCTTATATCAGACTGCAGCTTACTTACTATGATGGGCCTACTTTGCATGTACATACATTTGCTCATCATTTAGGGTTGAATGCGACAAGCAAACCTACATCCCACCAGGAAAAATCAACTTCATATATGACTGAAATGTTTCACCTATTTGTTAAAATGTGGGTCACATTGATGCAAGGGGTTCATTCATGTACTATGAACTCCTATATCTTCCTCTAAACATATGTGATATTCGTCCTTATCTTATTTCAGTTGTGGATTGTTGTGAAATATACCCAATTTTACATGAACCAAAGCTAATATTCATGATCTCCTGCTATTGGTATGTTGTACTTCACACAGAGAACAAATGTAACCATCAAGGATGATATTATTCATTGGAAAATAGTGTTAGTGGATGATATTATTCGTTGGAAAAATAGTAAATGGAAATGCTATATTAATGTGAAATATTAATCCATCAAGGACTCATCCTATGACAACGTGGAATATTTGGCACACTGGCATCATGCAAAGGTCCCTATGTTGCAAAGGAAGCAACGTTCCCTATGTTGAAATAGCCCATGACCATTCAGAGAAGTCACACATGGGCTCAATTCTTGATGGTCGAGAGGATGAGGATGGAGCAGGAAGCAATGATAAATAGACAAATTATATGCACTAGTGTACAATGTCTTTTGTTTCATCATGTTATCAGTCCCATGTTCTTAGCTTATATAAACATAAATGCTTTTTCCTACATATATATGGATATATCCATTGTGCACATTATACTATCCTCAAAAAATTACGTTTAACTTCCATTTCTCAAATCTACATGTATTTACACAATTTATATCATTCCATCGAACAAATGGACAGGCGTGGCACTGCGGGCCATCATTGCACATCACACACACCTACTTGTGAATAATGATGGAATGTACAGTCAGTTAATAAGGATATATAGGGCAAGTTCTTCTGGGCGATTCTACCAGAATCGCCCCCCTCCCCAGCTTCTCCCAGAATCACCACTCCATATGTTTTTTACAATCCTAGCTAATTAGACCTTAACTAGATAGGATTGTAAAAAAGTATGGAGTGGCGATTCTGGGAGAAGCTAGAGAGGGGGGGCGATTCTGGGAGAATCGTCAAAAAGAACTGGCCCATACTTAAGGTTAAAAGCTAGTTTTCTATACTGGGTATAGAAGGAGTCTATGCTAAGCATGATTAGTTTTGTGAGAGTCAGTATGCTGTAGATCATGCCTTGAGTGTTGCTCTGGGTTGATCACCAACCTTCTAATACATCTGTCAATCTGGAAAACTAAAACATGTGTTAGTCCTGACCTGTCAGTCCATACCTATATCACTCTCCTTTTTAGACCAAATAAAATTCACCTCTTTATTTATCAACATTGTGCTCCATTTAAGGATATTGATGAAAATTTAAAAGTTTCCAACTTTGATTATCGACAAAATATGGCTATGTTTATGCACTTAAAACATTGTATCTATGGTAGTACCTATCATTCCATCGTAGAAATTGATGGGCGCGGCAACGCCCGCCAATAGTGATCTAGTGATTGATTCATATGGTGGCCTAATTCTTGTTCTAGGAAAGTGTTCCATACCCTTTCTCAAAGGAATTTGGAACTTAATATTGCCTTCTTTCATATCAATCACGGCACCGATAGTGCGTAAAAATGGTCTACCAAGAATAATTGGACGAGACGAATTGCAACCAATATCAAGAACAATAAAATCTATGGGCACATAATTCCTATTTGCAAGAATAAGAACATCATTAAGTATTCCCATGGGCTTTTTGATAGTAGAATCCGCCAAGTGTAAATTCAAAGAACATTCTTCAAGATTGGTAAGATCAAGCACATCACATAAAGATTTCGGAATTGTGGAAACACTAGCACCCAAGTCACACAAAGCAAAACACTCATAATTTTTAATCTTGACTTTGATAGTAGGTTCCCATTCATCATGCAATTTTCTAGGAATCGATACTTCTAATTCCAACTTTTCTTTCAAAGCTTTCATCATAGCATCAACAATATGTTTAGTAAAAGCTTTGTTTTGTTCATAAGAATGGGGTGAATTTATCTTCGATTGCAACAAAGAAATACAGTAAATCAAAGAGAAACTATCATAATTAAAGTCTTTGTAATCCAAAATAGTGGGCACATCACTAGCTAAAGTTTTGACCTCTCCAAACCCACTTTCGTCAATTTTCTCAACAAGATTTTCACCCTCCGAAATATTGGGACACCTTCTACCTAAAGTTGACTCTTCTCCAGTCCCTTTTTCATCATTCTTAACTTTACTAAACAAGGAATCAATAGAAGAAACACAAATCATTTTAAGATCTTCATCACTTTTGCAAGAATAATCACTAGAAAAAGCTTTCTCTAAAAATTCTCTTTTAGCTCTAAACATCGCCGTTCTTTTCTTACTTTCATCCATAGAAACATAAAGAGCTTTAATTGATTCATTTACTTTAGGCACAAAATTTTCATCTTGAGATTATCCACATCATGAGCAATTCTATCAACACTTCTAGACAAATCATCAATCTTATTCAACTTTTCTTCTATGGAAGTGTTGAAAACTTTTTGTGTATTGATAAATTCTTTAATATTATTCTCAAGATCAAAGGTGTTCCTATTATTATTATAAGATTGATTTCCATAGGAATTACCATAATTGTTAGAGGAATTACTAGGAAAAGGCCTAGGATTAAAATTTCCTCTATAAGCATTGTTGTTGAAATTATTGTGACAAATAAAATTCACATCAATGGCATCACTATTTTGCTCAATCAAAGTAGACAAAGGAATATCATTAAAATCAATAGGAGCACTTTTACTAGCAACCAATTTCATAAGAGCATCAACTTTATCACCAAAAGAAGAAATTTCCTCAACCAAATTAACTTTCGGTATGCCATTGTGAAAAATTTGTCATGATATTATCAAGCAATTTGTTGGCTTCACCCAAAGTAATTTCCATAAAAGTACCACCCGCGGAGGAATCTAAAAGATTATGAGAAACAAAATTCAACTCCGCATAAAAAATTTGTATGATCATCCAAAGATTTAACCCATGAGTTGGGAAATTCCTTAGCATCATTTTCATCCTTTCCCAAGATTGCGCAACATGCTCATGTTCAAGTTTCTTGAAATTCATGATCTAGGTTCTAAGGGAAATAATTTTTGCGGGAGGAAAATACTTAGTGATAAAAGCATGTTTGCACTTATTCCAAGAATCAATACTATTGTGAGGCAAAGAAGAGAACCAAATTTTTGCAGAATCACGCAAAGAGAACGGAAGTAATTTCATCTTGACCACATCATTGTCCACATCTTTTTTCTTTTGCATATCACATAATTCCATGAAGGCATTAAGATGGGACGCGACATGCTCATTAGGAGTACCGGAAAATTGGTCTTTCGTAACAAGATTCAACAAAGTAGTATTAATATCACAAGTCTCCGCACTAGTGGCGGGAGGAGCAAGCGGAGTGCCAATAAAATCTTTGTTGTTGGTATTTGAGAAATCACATAACTTGGTGTTCTCTTGAGTCATGATGACCACACAACAAGATTGCACTCAAAAACAGATCCGGCAAGAAAACGGCGAATGGAACAAGAGGGGCGAATAAAATGGCCAATTTTTGTGAAGTGGGGGAGAGGAAAATGAGAGGCAAATGGGAAATAATTTAAATTGCAAGGAGAGGAGATTTGTGATTATGAACCTGGTATATGTTGAAGATCCTCCCCGACAACGGCGCCAGAAATTCTCCTTGATGGTAGCTGGAACTACGTCGGTATTTGCCAGGAGAGGGAGGGATGATGTAGCACAGCGACGACAGGTATTTCCCTCAGTTATGAAACCAAGGTATCGAACCAATAGGAGAACCAAGCAACACAACGTAAGCAACACATGCACACAAACAACAACACATCGCAACCCGACGTGTTAAAGGGGTTGTCAATCCCTTCCAGGGTACAATGCCTCAAGATAGGCAAACAGACGTGAGGTAATCTCTAGTAGATTGATAGATCGAACGCCAAATAAAATAAAGTGTAGCAAAGTATTTTTGGATTTTTGGTTTAATAGATCTGAATAAAAATGCAAAGGAAACGTAGATCGCAAGGCAAATGTATGATAAAAAAGACCCGGGGGCCATAGGTTTCACTAGTGGCTTCTCTCGAGAAAAATAGCAAGCGGTGGGTAAACAAATTACTGTTGGGCAATTGATAGAACTTCAAATAATTATGACGATATCCAGGCAATGATCATTACATAGGCATCATGTCCAAGATTAGTAGATCGACTCCTGCCTGCATCTACTACTATTAGTCCACACATCGACCGCTATCCAGCATGCATCTAGTGTATTAAGTTCATGGAAAAATGGAGTAATGCAATAAGAACGATGACATGGTGTAGACAATATCCGTTTATCTATATGGCGGTAGATATAGATCTCATCTTTTTATCCTTAGTAGCAACGATACATACGTGTCGGTTCCCTTTCTATCACTGGGATCAAGCACCGTAATATCGAACCCACTACCAGGCACTGAGGGAGTCCTGTACTAAGGGGTCCTCGGGCGTCCGGCCTGTTAGCCATCGACCGGACTAATGGGCTGTGAAGATACAAAGACCGAAGGCTACACCCGTGTCCGGGTAGGACTCTCCTTGACGTGGAAGGCAAGCTTGGCGACTAAATATGTAGATTCCTTTCTTTGTAACCGACCTTGGGTAACCCTAGATCTTCCCGGTGTCTATATAAACCGGAGGACTTAGTCCGGAGAGGGATATCATTATCATAGCCATACAAGCTAGACCTCTAGGGTTTAGCCATTACGATCTCGTGGTAGATCAACTCTTGTAATACTCATATTCATCAAGATCAATCAAGCAGGACGTAGGGTATTACCTCCATAGAGAGGGCCCGAACCTGGGTAAAACATTGTGTCCCATGTCTCCTGTTACCATCGACCTTAGACGCACAGTTCGGGACCCCCTACCCGAGATTCACCGGTTTTGGCACCGGCATTGGTGCTTTCATTGAGAGTTCCACTGTGCCGTCATCAAGAGGTTCAATGGCTCCTTCAACCATCTACAACGATGCTGCCCAAGGGGGAGTTTTCCTCCCGGGACAGATCTTCGTGTTCGGAGGTTTCGCTCTGCGGGCAAACTCGCTTGGCCATCTGGAGCAGATCAAAAGCTACGCCCCTGGCCAGCAGGTCAGATTTGGGAGCTTCAACTACGTGGTGGACATCCGTGGGGGCTTGATCTTCGCCAGATTCAAGACCGCGGCTACCACTCCTGGCCACCCCGAGGGACATGACCTAAATCTGTCATCAGATTGCATCCAGCAGACAGCTCCCATAACCACTCCGGCCTTAGATCCGGAGTAGACTGCGCCATCCAAGCACGGGAAGCTCAACCCTACCACAGAGGACATAGATTCCCCAGCGTTGGAACCGCACATAGACTTGATCTGACACTATACCTGTACTACCGGAACTCCGAACTCATCTCCAGCCATAAGTTTCGAACCATGTGAGCCCGCGGACGCCGAACTTGATCGTTTATCGATCTTCGGATTCAGCACCGCAGACATCTTCCAGCACTCGCCTTTGAGCGACATGCTAAACTCATTGAAAAACCTGTCCTTGGCAGGGGACTCATAGCCGAACTATGTTTGGTTGGAACTAGGGGCTGATGTTGAAGAATCTTGCTTCCCACCCACCACCCACTCCATAGCCACTGTCGAGGACTAAACCGACATGCTCGATTACGGCTCCGAAGACTTTGACGGTGTAGACGATGATGCCGAAGAAGAGCAGGGCCGAAACCCGCCACTCACCGGACGCGGGACGGTCACTTCTTCATACGACGTATACATGGTGGATACACCTAAAGAAACTAACGATGATGACAAAGAAGATCCAGTTGAGGATAAACCTCCTGAGACACAGCTCAGACGTCGGCGTTAGCGGCGCCGCTCAAAGTCACGTCGTGCAAAAGATAGTAATACCGGCACCGAAGAAAACAACACCCCGGACGAAGCCGAAGACAATGAAGCCCCTGTTGGGACAACATCCGAACAGGATGAACTGGAGGACGGGCACGATAGCCCACATGAACAGGCCATACACAAAGACTCGGAGGGCAGTAATTATCTTCCACTCTCCGAGGATGAGGAGAGCCTCGGCGACGAGGATTTCGTCATGTCTGAGGAACCTCTTGAGCAGGAGCGCTTTAAACACCGACTATTAGCCACGGCAAGGAGCCTGAAAAAGAAACAGCAGTAGCTTCAAGCTAACCAGGACCGGCTCAACAATAGATGGACAGATATCCTAGTGGCCAAAGAATACGACCCCAGGCGCACAACCAAGGGTTACCCGCAGTGCAGATTGCTACCTCAGTTGGATGAGGAGGCGCCAGCACTTGTACCACGCGGTCGGGACAACGAGGCAAACCAACGCAGTCGAGATAACACGGCAGCTCAAGCCGAACCGCAGCCTGCCTCACCCCAAAGAAAGAATAGAGACAAAAGAGCTCGGGGTCATACATACGACCCTCAACAGAACCTGGACGGTAGAGCACGACACAACAGGTCAATATACGGATCGCGAGGACGTGCCTCGACACGCGGTGTTGGCTACCTATTCGGACGGACAAGTCTGGTTACGCCCAGGCCAAAAACTGCAGACGGACTTCATCTGAGCTATGTCGCAACGTGGCCTAATATAGAGGTGCCGAACACCCACTCTGCTTCACTAATGAAGTAATGACGCATGCATTCCCAGAGGGGTTTGGACCTGTGAATATTGAATCATATGATGGAATAACTGATCCCGCGGTATGGATCGAGGATTTTCTTCTCCATATCCACATGGCTCGTGGAGACGACCATCATGGCATGAAATACCTCCCACTAAAACTCAGAGGACCAGCAAGGTACTGGTTAAATAGTCTGCCTGAAAACTCTATCGGCAGCTGGGAGGCTCTGGAAGACACTTTTCGCGACAATTTCCAAGGTACGTATGTCCGGCCACCAGACGCCGATGACTTAAGTCACATCATCCAACAGCCCGGAGAGTCAGCCAAAAAACTCTGGACTAGGTTCTTAGTTAAAAAGAACCAAATCATAGACTGTCCGGGCACAGAAGCCCTAGCAGCCTTTAAACATAGTGTCCGGGACGAGTGGCTCGCCCGCCACCTCAGTCAGGAAAAAGCAAAATCCATGTCAGCCCTCACCACTCTGATCACCTACTTTTGCGTGGGGGATGATAGCTAGCTCGCTTGTAGAAGCAATAGTGCCAGCTACCCGGGTACTTCCAGCGTTCGAGACGGCAATGGGAAATCAACAAGCAATAAGCACAAACGTGGCAATAGTAATGAGGGAGCGCACGACACAGCGGTCAACGCCAGATTCAGTGGCCCCAAACCCGGTCAACGGAAGAAGCCATTCAAGGAAAATAGAGACGGACTATCCAATTTGGATAAGATATTGGATAGGCCCTGCCAGATTCACGGCCACCCTAATAAACTAGCTAACCACACCAACAGAAGCTGTTGGGTCTTCAAACAGGCCGACAAGTTATGCGCCGAATACAATGGGAAGAAGCCGCCCGGCGATGACGACGACGACGAAACTCGCCAACCAAACACCGGAGAGCAGAAGCAGTTTCCCCCCGATAGCAAAAATAGTGAACATCTCCGCGCAGTCTCTCCGCGCAGAAGATCACATGGCACCGTCTCCTATAGGGGAACGCATGGAGCATTCTCTCCGCGTAGAAGATCACACTACGGCTATCTCAGCCGAACTACACAACGGGGCCTTACACCACATACCTCGTCGGCCATCAAGCCACCGGTCTGCATTCAACATGACCGTTCAAATCCCATACAGGACTAGCAGTTCGGCTCCCACAGTCCACCTCATATACCTGGAAAATCTGTACCGCACATACATAACTACGCACTTAAAATACCCTGGGCAACGGCGAAAGCGCAACACGGACGGACCTGAAAGTACTCCCATAACTTTCCCTTTTTTAATTATTTTTCTTCTTTTTTCCCTTGTTTCCCTCCACATGTGGCTCAATGGCTGGCCTCAGACTCTATCAAAGTCTGGGATCGTACACTCACCTAAGGGCTATTTCCGTCAAGGAGTCCCTTCACCGAGGACAGGCGGAGTAGACGTGCAACAGGAGGTCCAAAATAACTTTTTGTAGACCGTACTCTCTAGTTTGAGCCTGTAAAGTGCCTTTTTCGTCCGCCTTCGACCCTTGGCATATCAAATAGCCGGAGTTGCAGCTTTGTTATTTATATACACGATTGGCACATCACTCAGATCCCAGTAAAAATAATCCACTCTTTTCTAAAAGGACCAAGTTTTGCCCCTACGGTTGTCTCAAACGTACACCTCGGCATAACTTGCCAGGGACTCGGTATGGGAAGGAAAGAGTTGCCGACAAGTCCGAATAGCTCTATAGCATACTTCGGCGTCGCGAGTTTGGCCTTATATGCATCAGCTCCGAATCATGTCTTGGGTCAATAGTTGGGTTGCCCGGCTCCTGTGGGCCTTTTTGCTGGTATATTCAACGAACCGAGTCCCAAAAATCTGCATACAAAGTCCATTATCCCTCATGCTAATGAAGAGCACATACATGGCACAAAATAGACACTAAAATCACATAAATGGCAGAAAAAACACCACCACTTTCGACCCAATAAAACACATGCTGGCATAGCCCCCCTCAAACCGATGAGCTACTCATTTTTACATCATTTAGCAAAGTTATCTCATGTGAAATTCAAAACAAATAATTCATATGCTATTTCTAGAGTGGGGGCGGGGTGTCGACAATAGATGGTGCAACAACGGCGGGTTAGCTGAAATAGGGTGGAAAGCTCGCAACATATTGTTTCTTGGAATCCAGTTTTGGTTCCACACAGAACTTCTCTGTTAGACCGTTACCAATCCTTTGAATAAGCCCCTACTTTAAAACTTCCAAACCTGCATGTACTGCTCTCCATACTTGTGACGGATGTGATCCAAGTTTTGCGCTCAATAAATCAACTGACGGGAAGTACTTTGCCTTTAGAATTCTCGCACTTAGCGAGCCGGGCTCCTGAAGTATCCTCCATCCTTGTTTTCCCAGCATAGCAAGGTTGAATAGCTCAGTGTCCCTAAATCCCAACCCACCCATGTACTTTGGCATGGTAAGATCTTGCCAAGAAACCCAAGACGTCTTTCTTTTTCCGTCCTTACTTCCCCAGAATTTTTTTCGAAGCATTGTGTTTACCTCATTAGAAAGTCCTCGAGGTAGCAGGAAGCATGACATAGAGTAAGTTGCGATCGCCTGGGCAATAGACTATCAAAATTCCGTTCCCCAACAATGACATACACCTTTCTATCCATCCTTGAACCTTTGCCTACAATCTGCCATTTATGCATTTAAATGAACCATTCTTACTTTTTCCCACATCTCATTTGGAACAGAGAGTATAGATTTGATAGAGTTCCTTCTAGACTCCGGGCAGCCCATACCAAAAAAGATGGAGGATTTTGACAAGTTCACTCTTTATCCCTTAGCATCGCAGTATTGCTGAACTGTATCTCTAATAATAGTTGTGGCCGCGTCATTTGCTTTGAACATGAGTAAGCTGTCATCAGCAAACAACAAATGATTAATGGGACCTCCATGCGCTGGGAGAAGATGCAGTGCGCCCGTTTGGGCCGGCCCACATCCGGGCGGCCTGTTTCTTAAATTTCATTTTTTTTCTTTTTTCTTTTTCTTTTTTGTTTTTTTCCTACTAAATAATTGGGACTTCAAAAAAAATTCAGAATTAAAAAATAGAAATTAAAATTAAAAGTTTAATAAATCATAAATTTTTGGGAAATTCAAAAAAATGTTCACGAAATTATTAAAAAAATTGCTTATCAAAAAATTGTTCAAATTTTTGAAAACAATTGTTTCGGAAATCAAGAAATGTTCATGATTTTTTAAAAAGTTCATGTATTAATTTTTTTAATGAAATTGAACAAAATTTCACCAATTGCAAAAATGTTCATGAATGGAAAAGTATCCTAAAAACTCAAAAAGATATTCGTGACTTACAAAATAGTTTATTCATCCATAATATGTTCGCTCATTCAAAAAATGATCATGCATTTAAAAAATGTTTTTTATATCAAAAAAATGCTTGTGATTTCAAAAAATATATACCAATTTTCAGAAAATTGTTCATCGATTCTAGGAATGTTCGCCGATTCAAGAAAATTATTTAACAAATGTTCAATTTGGTAAAAAAAATGTTTGCAAATAGTGTAAAATGTTCATAATTTCAAAAATATTCATGATTTCAAATGTGTTCAAGAGTTCAAAAAATGTTCACGATTTCACAAAATTGAGAGCGATAGTGCATTTAAATGGTGCAGCAAAATGTGGTCATGACCATTGGAGATTATTATTTTTCTCTTGCAACACATGGGCCTTTTTGCTGGTATATTCAATGAACCGAGTCCCAAAAATCTGCATACAAGGTCCATTATCCCTCATGCTAACGAAGAGCACGTACACGGCACAAAATAGACACTCAAATCACATAAATGGCAGAAAAAACACCACCACTTTCGACCCAATAAAACACATGCTGGCATAGCCCCCCTCAAACCGATGAGCTACTCATTTTTACATCATTGACCAAAGTTATCTCATGTGAAAATCGAAACAAATAATTT
>NC_057812.1:57524312-57533556 GCF_018294505.1 Triticum aestivum
AATAGATGGTGCAACAACAGCGGGTTAGCTGAAATAGGGTGCAAAGCTGGCAACATATTGTTTCTTGGTATCCAGCTTTGCACTAGTAGAAAACAGGGCTTTGGTCCAGGCCGGGTCAACCCATTAGTCCCGATTCAGTCCAGAACCGGGACCAATGGGGGCATTGGACCCGGTTCGTGAGCCTAGGGGGCCGGCCGGACCACATGGGCCATTGGTCCCGGTTCATCTGGACCTTTTGGTCCCGGTTAGTGGGACGATCCGGGACCAATGGGCCTCTCTCCTGGCCCACCACCATTGGTCCCGGTTGGTGGCTTGAACGGGGACCAAAGGCTCCCCTTTAGTCCCGGTTCATGCCACCAACCGGGACCAATGAGGTGCCTATATATACCCCCTCGCGTAAGAGCAGAGCACACTGCTCTGTTTTTTTCTGGCCGAGGGGGAGAGGGCTTGGTGGTGCTCTAGCTCACCTCCTATGCACACAAGGTGTTCGATGGAATGCCCGAGCCACACTACTTAAGCTTTCTCCTCTCCAAGCTCGACCTCCAAGCTCCATTTTCCACAATATTTGTCTAGGTTTAGCGGTCTGTCACGCCCCGTCCCCGTCCCCATCTTCACCATCGTCGATCACCCGCGCCAAGCTCATCGCCGGCACCACCGTGGTGAGCCTCTTGTTCTTATCTTCTTTCTGAAAGGAAAAATATTCTTACTTGTATGTTTACATAGATACTTGTATTATTTTCTTACTTTTATTATTGCATCTTATATAGTGCGATGGTTTTGGTATCCGCCCCCGTCGGCCCTCGTCCTGTCTATGATTCGGATGTGGTATATATATTATCTTTATAACTATTCGTTCATTTATTGTTTATGAAAATTATGCCGACCAACGTGACATAGATTTTATTTATGTAGGATGTATGTGAATCGGAAATGCCAACCGACCCTATTGTCGAGAGGTTAAATTTAGTTGAAGAAGAAAACAATTTGTTGAAGGAAAAAAAATTGAGGAGGAGAAGATGATATTGGAGTTGCATGTTGCAGATGTCGTCGATGATCACAAGATCAAGATGGATGCAATGCGCTTGAAGATTAGAAAGATTAGAAAATATGCCATTCATACCGAGGCCTGGTATCATTATGCCGTTGGATCAATTGTTACCTTGGTTGCGATTATGATCGCATTTGTTTTCGCATTGAAATGTTTTACATAGTTTCAATGTATGGTTTAATTAATTAGATGCTCTGGAGAGCTATATGTTGTTAGATGAGAACTATGTATGCACTTTGGTTTTAATGTGATGATGAACTTCTATTAATTTGGACACTTAATTATATATAATGCACGCAGATGAACCGGCAATGGATGTACGGTGACAGACACACCTGCGAGTACATTAAGGGCGTGCATGAGTTTCTCGATGCGGCTGAGGCAAACAATCAGAATGGTTTTATGTGTTGTCCATGCACTGAATGTGGGAATACGAGGTCTTACTCTAACCGGAAAATCCTTCACTCCCACCTGCTTTACACGGGTTTCATGCCACATAATAATGTTTGGACGAGGCACGGAGAAATAGGGGTTATGATGGAAGACGGCGAAGAAGAAGAGTACGATGATAACTATGTGCCCCCTGAATACGGTGATGCTGCAACGGGGGGGCTGGTGAAGATCAAGAGGAACCAGACGATGTGCCCAATGATGCTGCAACGGGTAAAGCTGCTGAAGATCTAGAGGAACCAGACGATGTGCCCGATGATGATGATCTCCGCCGGGTCATTGTCGATGCAAGGACGCAATGCGAAAGTCAAAAGGAGAAGCTGAAGTTCGATCGCATGTTAGAGGATCACAAAAAAGGGTTGTACCCCAATTGTGAATATGGCAACACAAAGCTTGGTACCGTACTGGAATTGCTGAAGTGGAAGGCAGAGAATGCTGTGGCTCACAAAGGATTTGAGAAGCTACTGAAAATATTGAATGCCTCCTCAGTATGAAGGTCACGACTGGCTTCTCGTCGAATATAGAGGGAACAATAAATATGCCAAAGAAAAAGTTTCAGAACCTAAAGTCTCATGACTGCCACGTGATTATGATGCAACTGCTTCCGGTTGCATTGAGGGGGCTTCGACCGGAAAACGTACGATTAGCTATTGTGAAGCTATGTGCATTCCTCAATGCAATCTCTCAGAAGGTGATCGATCCAGAAATCGTACCAAGGCTAAGGAGTGATGTGGCACAATGACTTGTCAGTTTCGAGAAGGTGTTCCCACCATCCTTCTTTAATATCATGACGCACGTCCTAGTTCATCTAGTCGACGAGATTGTCATCCTGGGGCCGGTATTTCTACACAATATGTTCCCCTTTAAGAGGTTCATGGGAGTCCTAAGGAAATATGTCCGTAACCGTGCTAGGCCAGAAGGAAGCATCTCCATGGGCCATCAAATAGAGGAAGTTATCGAGTTTTGTGTTGACTTCATTCCTGGCCTTAAGAAGATAGGTCTCCCTAAATCGCGGTATGAGGGGAGACTGACTGGAAAAGGCACTCTAGGAAGTGACTTAATAATATGCAGGGACGGATATTCTTGGTCTCAAGCACACTAAATAGTTCTACAGAACTCTACCTTGGTGACCCCGTATGTCGATGAACACAAGAACAGTCTGCGCTCCAAACACCCGGAGTAGTGCGACGACTGGATTACATGTGAACACATCAGGACTTTCAGAAGTTGGTTGGAAACACGTCTCAGAGGTGATAACACTGTTTGTGATGAGTTGTACTTGTTGTCCAGGGGATCATCTTTGACTGTATTGACTTACAAAGGATACGAGATAAATGGGAATGCATTTTACACGATCGCCCAAGATCAAAAGAGCACCAACCAAAACAGCGGTGTCCGCTTTGATGCAGCAACCGAGAGCGGAAAGGACAAATATTATGGTTACATAGTGGACATATGGGAACTTGACTACGGACCTGATTTTAAGGTCCCTTTGTTTAAGTGCAAATGGGTCAATCTGTTAGGCGGCGGGGTACAGGTAGACCCACAGTACGGAATGACAACAGTGGATCTGAAAATTCTTGGGTACACTAACGAACTGTTCGTCCTAGCCAATGATGTGGCATAGGTTATCTATGTGAAGGACATGTCTACCAAACCGAGAAAAAGAAAAGATAAGGAAGCGAATACATCATACGATGAGCCAAAGTGCCACATAGTTCTTTCAGGAAAAACGGACATCCTGGGAGTGGACGGCAAGACAGACATGTCTGAAGATTATGAAAAGTTTCATGAAATTCCTCCCTTCAATGTCAAGGCTGACCCAAGCATCTTGATAAACGATGAAGATTATCCATGGTTACGGCGCAATAAGCAAATGACACAAGCGAAGAAAAAGTGAAGACTTTCTCCCGCAACTATTATGATGATACCATGCCAACTTTGTAACACACGAGTATGCTATGCCAACTTTTTCAGAGTTCATTTGAAAACTATGAATTTAGGTCGAATTTTCTCTATAGGTGCATCTATGTTCATTTTTTAGTACATTTAATCACAAACTTGTGATTCACACAAATTTCAAAGAATTCAAATTTTAACTATTCAAATTTGAAAACTAATGGCACTAACAAAATTTTTATAATTTTTCTAAAACTAATGGCACTAACAGAAAGTTTATAATTTTCGGAGTTCATTTGGAATTCATTTGAAATGCTTTTCAATTTCAGGGTCTTATAGCTCAAAAAAAGCAGTAGATGCATGAAAAATAACAAATGAAGTCAGAAAGGGTTGAAAATTGATGATGTGGCTTTGAATGGTGCATTTTGAACACAAAAAATATGGAGTTCAAATAAGTTCAAGAAAATGAAATCCCTTTGTAACAGATGATCTTTCGTCCGAAACCCTGATACTTCGAAAGAGATTGTCCGTTTTGTACACGAAGTGCTTTCAGTTTTTGCCGTAACCATCTCAACTTTGTTGCACATGCTATGTGGGTGAAATGATGATACCATGCCAACTTTCAACCTTTTCAGAGTTCATTTGAAATGCTTTTCAATTTCAGGGTCTTATAGCTCAAAAAAGCAAAAGGAATCAACTAAAAAGTTTTTATAAACCTCTAGTATTTTTGAAACTAAACTTATATAAAATTTATGCAACTTAAATTCAGAAAGTATTTTTTGTTCAACACATTAATAGAAAAAAGAATTTAATAAAAAAAATAACAAAAAGAACTAAAACAGGTATTAAAGATAACCTAAAATTACCAAATAGAGTATAATGATAAAACACTGTAATATTAAGTAGCAAGAAAAAGAATCACTCAAAAATCTAACTTCATAGTAAAGTTATTCATAAACTAGTGATTCACATACATTTTAAAACTATAAGTATTTAGTACAAATAAAAAATAAAAAGAAAATATGAAAACAAAAGAAGAAAACAAAAAAAATCAAATTTTAAAACTAATGGCACTAACAGAAAGTTTATAATTTTTGTGACCTAAAAGAAAAAAGAAATCACTAAAAAACTATAAGTATTTAGTACAAATAAAAAAATAAAAAGCAAAAAAGAAAACAAAAGAAGAAAACAAAAAAATTCAAATTTTAAAACTAATGGCACTAACAGAAAGTTTTATCGGGAACGAGGGTCGTCGAGGGTCAGGGTCGCCGAGCGGAATAGGAAACCCTAAATAGCAAGTATCGTCGATGTGAGATACATGTGGCCGTCGGTGTCGGACACTACATCCACGTCCCACAAGTGACGCGGGCTAGTATATCAAAGCAGCGCAGCAAGGGACGTTCTTTCCAGACAGAGAGAACGACAAGATCACAATGGCCCTCGGGAATCCTGAGCACCCTGGACAGACATGAGGCACGCCAGGCTCCATTCCATGGAAGGTTGGGTTTCCGGACGCAGGCGGTTACAAATGCCATGAGAGGAGGAAAAAAGTGCAGCAGATCCAAATGCAGGCGCTGCAAGCAAGGGTACAAGTGATAGAGGAACGAGAAGCAAATCGCGGCAAACGAACTGTCGGAGCTTCCCCCGAAGCTACCCCGCCATCTCAGCGGAGAAGCAGCGTGGCTTCCACCGAGCTGCTTCAGCCAGAGCATGTCTTGATGGCTCCTGCCAGCTATCTGGTGGATGCTATCATGGAGTCTCAAAATTGCCACCTTATGACGCAATGGATTAATATGAAGGTCAAGGCGGCTGTTGGCTCTGTTTTTCCTACTGAACCCGGCGCAACTTTTCACTGCCGGCCGATTCCAGAAGGATATGCTAGGATGATGGTGGATGAAATAACGGAGGGATTTGAGGACCTCCAGCTTGACCACCCTACCGGTGAAGGGGAGACTCGGCTGGGTTCTACTCTGAAGACTCCATGCCATGGCGGAAGGAGCTCATCAACCTTCCGAACTGGACGCCTCCGCCTCCTCCTCCTCCTCCGGAGAGTCAGGGCACTCCGCCTCCTCCACCGTCTCCTCCTTTGGCGAGTAACGATCAGGGCACTCGGCCGGCTCCTTCTCCGGCGCGTGGCGGCACTCCGCCTCCTCCACCGCCTCCTCCTCCGGCGAGTGACAATCAGGGCACTTGGGCGGCTCCTTCTTCGGCGCGTGGCAGCACTCCGCCTCCTGCACCGCCTCCTCCTCCGGCGAGTGACGATCAGGGCACTCGGCCGGCTCCTTCTCCGGCGCGTGGCGGCACTCCGCCTCCTTCTCCGCCTGCGCCGGCAGGCCCGAGCAGCCAGCCTCCTCCTTCTCCGCCTCATCAGCAAGGGAGGAAGAGACCTGCCGCCGCTCTGGCTGCTCCGGCGCATCATAGTCCTTCTCCTCCGCCTTGTAAGCAAGTAAAGAAGACAACCGCTCCGTCTGCTCTGCCAGCGTCTAGTAGTACAGCCAGAGGCGGGAGGACACACAGATTCGGTCCTTCTCTGAAGACTCCAGAGAAGTTACCATACAAGAGGACCCCGGAGGAGAACGCCGAGATCGCACGAGAAGAAGTGAGGAACTTCTTTGAAGGGGTGAAAGAAAAGAAACATCCACCTCCGTAGGAGAAGGTCGATCCGGTGAAAGCGAAGCGCACTCTGGCGGCCCTGACAAAACCACCCAAGTCTCCGCCGAAAGGAAACTATGAGCGCATTATTGGAAAGGAATTTGCCGAAGCGGAGCGGTCGGGAAGTACTGTCAGTGATCAAAGGCTGAAAGAACGACGAGCTGGGAAACAAATTGCCCAGCTCGACGAACAAGTGAAGCAATCGTGCCCCCCGCTCAAGGTGCCTAGCGACATCGTCGCTAATGATCCGAGGATGGTGACCGGTTATAGCAATCTTGGCGATTACCTGCCCGACGATGTACATTATGATTTCATGGAGGTGCAGATACAAAGATACGAGTACGGGAAGCCTCTCGTCAAAGATGAAAGATCTCTATCAAGGATGATGCGAAGATTGCATGATTGGTACTTGAAAATCTGCAGAGAGTCTGGGGGGAGGAGTACTTTGTATGTGAGAGTTAAAAAGGAGCATGACCTCGTTGGAATTGAACTGTTGCCTGTTCCATTGGAGGAGTTCTTTTAGTTTTTCAATCAATTGGCCCTCGATAAAGCAACGATCACCTGCTACTGTTTGTAAGTAGTACTACTTCTGTAATTAAGTCTCTCTATATAGCTCAGCTCTTTCATTGCATGTATTTATAATCATCCTCACTATATTATGCAGATTGAAGATCGCCGAATTGAAGAAAAGACAAGTCGGTGATATTGGGTTCATTAACACATATCTCATAGATGCAACTCAGGTTAAATTTCATGCCGCGGATACCGAGGCCAACTTGCTACGATCGTTGGTAATAAATGAAAACAAAGATATAGTACTCTTTCCTTACAACTTCAAGTGAGTGTTACTGTCTTGTGCGTATTCGGTTTCCCTTATATATTAGTCAAGGTTATAGTAATGTAATTGATGAGTTATGCATGCGTGTGCAGTTTCCACTATATTCTCCTAGAGATTAAGCTTGAGCAAGGACTAGTAACCGTCTTAGACTCAAGACGAAAAGATCCCCAGGACTATGCGGACATGACTCAAATGCTCGAGAAGTAAGTTAAATCAATCATTATCCACCATATCAGCAACTTTGTTCATTTCCTGATATATCAAGTAATTGTTTTCTTTGTCTGGCAGGGTTTGGAAAAATTTCACCAAAAAAGTTCCAGGACTCCCGAAGAAGCTGCAATTTAGACACCTGAAAGTAAGTACCATAGTAGCATGTTCCACGCATCTCCTATTGATTCAAGCTCTAGTTTCATCAATACCATTTGGTATTCTTGCTTATCAGTTTGATTGACCTCTATTTCTTATAAAGTGGTTGTGGCAGGAACAAGGGAATGATTTCTGTGGATACTACGTTTGCGAGTCCATCCGCCACACGACCTGTGAGCGGGGCTACACTGACAAACAATATGAAGTACGTAAATAACAACATTCACAATTTTATTTTGTTACCATCATTTGTGTTGAGTTTGTTTCATTCATATATATATATATATATGTATTGACCCCCTTCTTCAAATTAGATGTTTCGGAAGCGGGATGAACTCCTAGCACCAGCTCGCATGCGAGCAATTCAAGAGGAATTGGCGGCATTCTTTCTTGACCACGTGATCGCTGAAGACGGAGAATACTATGTGGACCATGAGTCCGTATGTTAGGAGATTATATTTGTAAGAGATAATTATTGTATATATGTAGCCGGTAGTGTCGGATAGATATACGAGAACCTGTTGTTCGACCAATCTCTCAGAGAAGGAGAGGTGGTCGATATCACTCTCTCTGTATGCATATATGTTCATGACGATCTTCTATTTCCTTTGTTTGCTTACTAGCTAGCTAGCGTGTCTATTCCTCTCTATACGTATGTATAGTACGTAGCGTCGACCAAGCACGGACATAAGAGAGGACACTTCTCTCTATTAATTATAGCTAGCTAACACAAAATATGAAACACCTAAATTAACCCCCCCAAAACCCCCAACCCCCCCCCATCAAAAGAAACAAAAACCCCAGCCATAGAAATGCTGACGCGTGGATGCCTATTGGTCCCGGTTGGTGCCACCAACCGGGACCAAAGGCCCTCCTGCCTGGGCTCCGCGCACAGGCCACGTGGAGGCCCATCTGTCTCGGTTCTGGATTGAACCGGGACTAAAGGGACAGGGCATTAGTACCGACCCTTTAGTCCCGCTTCAGGAACCGGGACAACAGGCCCTTTTTCTACTAGTGTTGGTTCCACACAGAAGTGGACTCTCCGTTAGACCGTTACCAATCCCTCGAATAAGCCCCTGCTTTAAAACTTCCAAACCTGCATGTACTGCTCTCCTTACTTGTGATGGATGTGATCCAAGTTTTGCGCTAAATAAATCAACTGACGGGAAGTACTTTGCCTTTAGAATTCTTGCACTTAGCGAGCCAGGCTCCTGAAGTATCATCCATCCTTGTTTTGCCAGCATAGCAAGGTTGAATAGCTCAGTATCCCTAAATCCCAACCCACCCATGTACTTTGCACTACTAGGGAAAACGTTATACACAGAACTTTAGCAGTAGCGCTTGTTAAAAGAGCATGCTACTGCTAGATACAGTAGCGCATGCAAAATAAGCGCACTGCAGATGGACATATATCAGTAGCGCGTCTCACCGAAAACTCGCTACTACTAAAATTCCAATCACTTAGCCGATGGGCTACACATAGTAGTAGCGATCTTTGAAAAACTGCGCTACTGCTAATAAACTTATAGCAGCGCGTTTATGCTTAAATCGCTACTGCTAACGAAAAGAAAATAAAATGAAAAATGAATAGAGTAGTAAATGAAAATGAAAGAAACAGAAAAAGGAGAAAGGAAAAATATAAAATGTAAAGAAAAATAAATGAAAAAGGGGAAAAAATGATGAAGACGTAGCAGTAGCGCGCTATAGCTAACTTAGCTATAGCGCGTTTTCTGTAACGCGCTACCGTTACTTTTGACTTAACTAAAAACGGTTTCCCCCCGGCCACCACTTCTCCCCCAAATTGATCCCTCGCCCCACTTCGCCGCCATCTCCCCCACTTCGCTGTCGCCCCCACTTCGCCACCATCTCCTGACGGCGTCGATGCCGCGCTCATCCTCACGGCTGCCGCCCGAGGCCGCCCAGCCTCACTGCTGCCGCCTCTCGGGCCACCCTCGACCTCACCGCCCCCGAGCCCGCCAGGACCGCCGCGT
>NC_057812.1:57533801-57537836 GCF_018294505.1 Triticum aestivum
GCCAAGCACCTCCCCGCCATCGTCTCTCCCCTCTCTATAAGCCCCCCCCACCCATCCTTTTTAGTTAATAGATGTTAATGTTAAGTAGTAGATAATGTTGATGTTTTTTAGTTAGGGTAATAATAGACGATGTTAAGTAGTAGATAATGTAGATGTTAATTAGTTCAGTAGGGTTTAGTTTTTGAATTGAGTTTGTTTAACTAGATGATAATTAGGGCAGTAGGGTTTAGTTTAGAGTAAATTTTAGTTCAGTAGTTAACTAAATATAATCTATATTTGGTTTTTGAGTTGAATTTGAGAGAGCATGAGATTTGTGTAGATTTTCTTGAAGTGTCAAACGCTAGGACATGCAAATTTGAAGTGGTCAGGATATATGCAAATTCCTCAATTGTGTTTGCCCATGTTTCAATTGTGCCCAAGTGGCCTTTTGTTGTTTCCAGGGAATGAAGCTGAGTGGCCTATGTTTTGCCGGAATGTTGATTCATTTCCGTTCCGGCAAATTTCAGGTTCTCGATATGTCCACTTTTTAGCAAAGGTCATGCCAAAATTTTCCGTGAATTTCGGCATGACTTGTGCTACAAACTAGGACATATCGAGTGCCCGGGATTTGCCACACCAGGAAGGAGTCAACGTTCCTGCAAAACATAGGCCTTTTGTATGTCATTATTCATTTTATTAGGTCTAGAATTAATGCACTAGATTTAATCGTAGGAAACATGGCTAGAAACGATGAAGGACATGGTTCTGGTGATTGCGGCGACGTCTACTTGGTGGAAGACGAATTTTTGACCCTTGCCGACAATCAATCGATGTTGTTGCTGGGCCCACCGGTCGCATCAAAGACTAAGACCGACACACAGACTGGCACTAAGACTGAGACAGGTGCTGCCTCGGGGAGCGGAGCCGGTATAGAACCGAAAGCAAAGAGGCGAGGGCTTCCTAACAAGCTCAGGACTACTAGACTGGTGGTCATGGAGGTGGACGACGGCAATTTTGAGCCAAACACGCCCGAGGAAGCGCGTGCGTGCTACGACAATCAAATTTGCTGCATCATACGGACAACTGCCACCATCAACGATGAGAAACTAAACAAGTTAGATAATATGAGGCCCGCCCTCCTAAAGAAGATGCACTAGATATTCTTGTTCCCGGGACGGAATGAAAAGGATTATAAAGATCCAGATAAGGACCCGGCAATGAAGAAGATAAACAAACACACCATGAGCAAGTTTAGCGACGCGTTGGACGCTTGGAAAGTAAGGGTGAAATATTGGATCTTCAATGAAAATGAACCCTACTCCGAGATTGTGAAGGATAATCCGACAATCACGGTAGAGCACTTTGAAATATTCAAGGCGGCTTGCGAGGCCGAAGATGCCAAAAAAAGTCAGAGTACATGAAGGGGCTTCAACAGAAGAACATTGGGTGCCACCACCTCGGAAGCCGTGGTTACGGCGGGAAGAGGTCCATATGGGCCAAGGAGGACGCGGAAGCCACGAGTCTGGGCATGTCAGGCCCCTTGGCGGAGTTCACCGTCCCGCAGGAGCGAGACGTCCTCAGGACCCGGCACCGGTGGGACCCAGTGAAGAAGGTTTTTGAGAAGAACGCGGTCACGACAGAGTTCATTAGACTGCTGGTAATTTTAGTTTCTGATCAATTCGACTGCACGTTAGTCATATTTGTAAATGATCCTTGTGCCTTTTGCAGAGAGAGCAGCACAGGATTGCGGCCGAAAGCGACTCATCGTCTGAGGCGTTGGAGACACCCAAGTGGGACACTCCATTCAACCGGGCGTTGAACATATTGAAAGGACTCCCGGTGGAGACTCGACCGTCGTATGGACGCGTGCACGGTGTCGGAGACGGCGCCACATGGAAGAAGTACTACCGTGAGACCACGGAGGAGAGAAAGGAAAGACGGAGGTTAACTGAAGAAAACATCGATAAGAAGGTTGAGATTGCGGCTGAAAATAAATCATATGAGACAGTTGCAACAGTGGTAGCTGCCGCAAAACAGGTGCTTGTAGATATGCCTACTACCTTGGTTCTGGCCTTTTCAATTGGAGCAGGCAAAATCCAGGAAAAAATACAGCGGACTTTCCCCTTGCTGACTTCCTCGGGAGCAGCTCGACTAGCGTTGCACCAGCACCTGCACCTGCTCCCGCACCGGCTCCTGCACCTACTCCCACACCTGCTCCGGCACTGGCTCCTGCACCTGCTCCGGCACCGGCTGCTGCACCTGCTTCCACACCGGCTCCTGCACCTCCTCCCGCACCGGCTTCCGCACCTGCTCCTTCACTGGCTCCGGCACCGGACGTGGCGGTGCTTTGTCTTTGGCTGAGCTCGACGCCCTCACGGTATCTGTCACACCGCCCCCCTTCAATAAATGTATAATCTCCTGTTTTCGTTGCCTTTCGGATGTCTCACGTCGCAGACTTTTCTTTGCAGGCCGACGAAACCCCGTGCACCATATTTTACACCATCGGCGACCAGAAGGTGGACGTGGGGAAGGCGACGATAATGGAGCCGAAGGAACCATTGTTCCACAGCCGGCTGATCCCCCCGGAAGTCTTCAATGTTTTCGTGGCCAGTGTCAAACTGGGCCACGAGAATTTGGCTCCTCCGGTACTAGTGGGGGATGACGACGAGACCCCGCGGCGGCTTGGTAATTGTTGCAATGGGTGGGTCCTGTTGTGGCCAAAGAGTCTGCTTCGTCTGGAGGCGGCCGGGAGCACACCCACGAGCACGCAGTTAGGTATGAACATCAACACCTCGCCTACTCCATTAGTCGCTGGTGACGTCGCCATAGATGAGGATAAGGATGACAATGACACTCAACAGTATGTCAATACTGGCGCCTACTTAGGGTTTGAGCCTCATGAGTCGGTGCCTGAATTGCCGCCTCCGGAGTCTGAACGTATTATGGACAACCTTCTGGTAGTAAAGAAGTCTAGGAAGAGACCGAGGAAAGGCAAAAAAGCTGCTTCTGTGATCCAGCCGCCTGAGCAGCCTCGGGTTCAAGACCGTATAGATATCCCCGGTGCGGCAAAATGGCATATTCCCGGTCAACCAATCCTACCTAAAGCAGCGTCTACGGGCCAGATTCGGCGATTTAAGGAGACTTCATGACGATGTGCTGCGGATAGAGAAAGGCCTCATCACCTCAAAAAATCCAAGATACCCGCTCTACGTGGTTACCGTGCCGCGGGGATTGTCGTACGTCGACACATTCCCTGCGGAGAAGTTCTTCCTTTGATTCGATTACATCTTCGACATGTTTCACTTGAAGAAGCTGGATTTTGTGTTTGTCCGCCTTTATGCTTTGCACATGAACTACCTCATCGGGGTTGAGTAGATACCTTATATCTGTGTCAGTGACCCGTACTTCATGCACGAGGCCTTCTTGGGAGTCTGCGCAAAGCACTATGAATACGCGATGGAATACATCGTCAATTTCATGCTCGCCAATAAGGACAAGGAGGCGATTCTCGTGCCTTTTCATCCCATGTAAGTCATCCGCGCGGATATCCTTCCTTTGATTTCAGTCATTCATTTGCACGGTGGAGGCTAATTAATTTGAGGTGTACTTACTTTGCGCAGCGGCGGGCGCGCCGTCCTCATCATCCTCTACCCCCGATACTCCCACGCTCTTTACTTGGACTCGTCGAAGAACATTAACAAAAAGGATTACACCAACATCAAGTATGTTCTTGACAGTGCTATGTTTTACTCCGACGCACGGGGTGGAGAGGTCAAGGACAAGAAGAAAAAGGATGGCAGGCCTGCCTTCGGCCATGTAATGCCCGGATAATCATGCTACAGTAATCTCACGTTAACGATGCCACGTCACCTCTGTCACTGTAGTTAATCTCAGGTTAGTTCAAAACTGATTCAAATTCAAATTTAAAATAAAGTTAAATAATAAAACTTTTCAAACATTAAAATAAAAATGTTCGGTTTGTACTAAACATTACCTAGATAATTATGGTGTAGAGGACACAGTTTTATAAAATGCCTAAATAAATTAAAATGATTT